>NC_062529.1:13122576-13197576 GCF_022655615.1 Tachysurus fulvidraco
TCATGAGGAAGTAAAGCAGCTGATTGTCACTATGCAGACTTAATTTAATGATGTGTGTTCAGTAGTTCTTTCACTGAGTTCAGTCCCCTCAGAAATTACTGGAATGGCAAGGCCAATTCTTGTGTTTTTGCTATACACTGAATACATTTAAGATTGAGTTGATTTAACATTTACATATCAATGTAATGTCCTGATTTTTTAGGTTACCGACCACCCAGTTTTTACACTTTTTTGTTACATATTCATGACTGCAATAAGTGCATCTTCTGTTGTGGTGAAATATTATGTTTGTTCAGGTGTTTTGAGAGGTTTCTTCCTTCTCAGGGTGAAATGATACTGAGCTGGGTTAATGTCTGGTGATTGACTTGGCCAAGTTTATGATTACTCTGGCAGTGTGATTTGACTCATTAATCAGCTGCATGAAAAATGTCCTCCCAAATAGGTTGGATGTATTTTTCTGTAAATTGACACTATTTCTGTGGACTTCTGAAATCATTAGCAATAATGATTAGCAAGCCACATACCAGAAGCAGCCATGCAAACCCAATCCATGACACTACCTTCACCATGCTTGACTCATAAGCTTGTAAGTTTTGGATCGGGTTTGATCCTTTATTTCTCCAACCTTTGGCCTTTAACATTTCCACATGCTGCTTACATTCATCAAACTGTTTACATGCTTACTGTTTACAAACTGTTTACATGCTGTTTGCACACTTTTTTGCTCTTTGCACACACTGTAACATTTCAGTCATTTTTCTCATACTGTACAATATTTCAGTTGTTGCTGTTTTTGCACAATCTTATACACTATCTCAGGGACCTGCTGCTAAGAAACTGTGTTCATTCTAGTTTTACTGCATGCAATATTGTCTGAACTTACAGTATTTACATACAGTATTGACACTGGTCGGTCGGCACTGTTTTTTGTTTACTGTCTTTTGTGTACGGTCTTTTTTGTATTTTGTGTATTGTCTTGTAACACTTTGTCTGCACTGTCCTTGTTTGTATTGTCCTGCGCTGTCTTGTTTGTATTGTCCTGCGCTGTCTTGTTTGTATTGTCCTGTGCTGTCTTGTTTGTATCGTCTTGCAGTTTGCACCAGGTTGCACAGTTGTACTTTATGTGGCTAGGACTACTTACTAAGCAGTTACTTTTTTTTATGTAGCGCCTTGATCCTGGAGAAATGTTGTCTCATTTCAGTGTGTACTGCAACAGCTATACTGTATATGGTTGAAATGACAATAAAAGCTTCTTGACTTGACTTGACTTGATCACTGTGATCATGGTTAAGTTCGAGCTTCCAGTTTTCACTTTCGGTTCACAGCTGTATTTCTTTGTGAAGGCTGATCTGGTCTTCTGATTCTTGCTGATTGTGAATGATTTGCGTCTTGTGGTATGGCCTCTGCATTTCTGCTTTCAGATATTTGCAGCGGTGCAGCACATAGCATTATTGCCTAAAGTCAAACAGTCACTGGTTCAATCACTAGCTCAGGAATTCTCACTTATTCATGTAGTTTTATTGGTTTTCCCAGGGTTCACTGGATTCCTTCTACCTCCCAAAAAACATGCTAGTAAATGGATGGTACCTCATGATGGACTGGCATGCCATTAAGTGTTTATTACCACCTCACACCCAGTGTTTTCAGCATAGGCTCTAGAGCCACCTCTATCCTGAACAATACAAACATTTTCATTACCAGAACTGCAAACCGTGTGCTTTCTTTTACTCTCTTTTCGTGTTGCTTGCACTTGTGGCAGCATGTGTCTTGGTGGCAGCAAAAGACGTTTTTCATCTTGTTAATGTTACTTGGTATGTGTGCAAAGGGACTTAAAATATTGATTGCAGCTTGCAGCACAATACTGCATTGAAATGAAGGTAAAGATTTTGAAGGTTTATGTGATGAAGAGGAAAATGTTTGTGAATTTGATTTTTCTTTAAATCATCCTGTGAAAGTGCAAGACAGCAGAATAGATGTATATACCAGTACAATTTACTGCTGGTGTTTTTCTTCATATTTAAAAACTCCAGTTTATCCTTAATGAATCAAACAGCATATGTGTATATTTCTAGTATATGAAATGTGAATGTTTACTCCTGCTTAAGGTCTTTTCTTCCCACTTAGAGTCTGGAGGAGCTGAATATGAGTATGAATCCTCTTGGAGATGGTTGGTCTCACGCTCTGTCCTGTTTAATGTCCTCCTGTCCCCTCCTGTCTACACTGTCTCTGCAAGGCTGTGGCCTCACTGCTCGCTTCCTACATCAACACCGTCTCTTGCTGTCCAGTGCTCTCTCAGGTGCTTATTCTCTAGTTATAGAGTGTTTCACAGCACTTAGTAAACAAGAGTAACACAAAACTACTGTGACTGAAAAAAATAATGGAATGTAAATTAACTACTGGTCCCTGTCCATGAAAATGTGTAGTTTTCTCATGTTCTCAATCAGGTATGAATTTTAGGTATCAGTGAGAGTGAGTGTGTGTGTGTGTGTGTGTGTGTGTTCGGTGTATACTACATGCACACCATTGACTTCCCTTTCCTGATGTACCAGATCTGTGATATTTATTTTTTCTTTATACAGGTACTGGTCACTTACGGTCAGTGTGTCTGTCACAGAATGCATTGGGTGCCACAGGGTTTGAGTTGGTGTTAAAGACATTGCCATTACAGCAGCTCACACACCTGGAGCTTAATGCTGTGTGTAAAGGTCCATCAGATCAACCTGCTCTGGACCTGCTCAGCAAACTTCTAACACAGGTATATCTGCTTCCATAGCAGGCAGACACACACACACACACACACACACACACACACACACACACATATATGTTTGCTGTTAACAGTGCACTGACAATGAATAGTCACATTGTTGAAACACAGCATTTAATGTCACAATAACCCATTGATTATGCAGCTTTAACCACAATGAAATAGTTTCACATAAGTGATAACTTTTTTTCTTTATGCAGTTTTTGAACGTCATGGATTCAGAGACCTAACTTTAATTGATATTTGTATAATTTACACCATAGTATATTGCTAAATATATCATGCATCAAAAAATCTGAGTCCTTATGATAAAAGTGGGGGGGGGATTGCAGTTACAGTTGAGTCAAAACTTGAACTATACTTGATTCAACATATTTATTTAAATATAAAAAAGTAATTTATTTAATTTATTTAAATATAAAAAAGTAAAAAAAAAAAAAAAAGAAAAGAAAAAAGTAAGCTTGAAGATACGACCTGGGAAAAATTTTAAGGATTTCAGACTTATAGTTAGTTAACACTTACCGATAGAAAACAAGTTGAGGTTATGAAGTTTGTATGACAACTTCATTTGACAACTTTGCACGTTGTGTTTAAGTAGTGGTTAAAGTGGGCTTTACACTTTTGCATCTGCATCTTTCCGGTGTTGATGTGATCAGATGTGGGAACTGATAAATTCTGTTCAATTATTCTCTTGTTGGTTTGTAAAATTTTGTTTTATTGTACAGGTTTAATTATTCTGTTCTAGTTCATTATGAATACATTTAAGTAAATTTATCTAAAACATTCTGAAGCCAGTGCAACCTGTGTGTGCGTGCATGTGTGCGTATGTGTATGCGCGTGTTGTTTGTTCTAGGGTGACTGCTCACTTACGCATCTGGGTTTGGCTGCAAATGGGCTGACTGATCAAAGTATCAGATCCTTCACAAGGTGAAAATACATTCTATCTGATGCATTTTGTGACTCTGAAATGTAATAAACTTTCAATGATATTTCAAACGAAAGCAGGAATTGCATGTTTTATATTCATCTTTTAAGCTAAACCACAACTGTTGTCAGTGTAAAGCAAAAATAAAAGAACTTGGAGGGGACTTTGTATCCAGTGACTTAATTTTGAGTTCTGTTCAGACCTTCTGGGGACTGGTTCAGTATGTAAGATCAGGAAGTGTGTCTGAGTAGGTGCACTATATGATTATCTGTGAATAGGAAACTAGTGTAAGTAATAAGTACTTTTCTCTTGGTGTTGTAGGTGTCTCTCTCTTTGTCCATCCCTTGTGTCTCTGGACCTGTCCGCTAATCCCTCTGTGACTTCAACCGGACTACACAGCATCCTCAGTGCTCTTGGAGAAGCACGAAGGCCGTTGACTCTTCTTAACCTTCAAGGTTAGTCATCGGAGAAGTTTGTAATAGTCATCAGGTCCATTGTTCTTGCTCTGTTTTATAAAGAATATTTTTCCATTCCATGCATGGAAACAGAAAAGTGTGGGTGGTATTGTGACATAACACATGATGTCTCAAAGTACAAAGGTCACTAATTTAATGCTCAGGTCAGTTTATTGTCCGTGTGAAGGTTTACTTCACCTTATTTCTGCTCGGGTTGTCTGATCGTTAGCCTTCATGTTCTCAGGTTCCCACCGGCCGAAAATATTCCAGTAGCTGAACTGGCTATGGTACATTACAAATGACCTGCTGTTCAATATGGGGCAATTCTCCTTCCATGGGATAAGCTCTAGATCCTTTGCAGACTGAACTAGAATAAAGTAATAATTTAAATAAAAGGTCATTTTAAATCATAATCACAAATTTTATCAGTAGTTGTAAAGTATCAGGTGTTTTTATGCTCAAGTAACCAGTAATGATTCAATAATCTGATGACATCTGCATCTGAATAGATGTGAAAAAAATATGATGATTTTATAGTTGTGCTTGTGTGCCTGATTAAAACATCTCCACTTGTGGATCTTTGTCAGGTTGCCAGGTGTGTGGGCCATGGGACATGGAGTGTTTGGAGAACCTGGCAGAGCGTGTTGAGGATCTGCGGCTGTGCTCTCAAAGGCTTAACAAGCTGGATCAGGAGATACTACGGCGGAGCTGGCCAGGCCGTATACTGTCTCGTAACTCCAAGTGCCTGCTCAGTATGTCTCCTGTTCCACATTAACTCACACTGTAGCCTTTGTGCAGTCACTATGTGCTACAGAATTGAACTGAGCCAAAACCAGTGCTGGTGTTTTCCTCTGTTGGACCTTTTTCCCCCACTCCATGCTTAATCACTTGAATTTATGTACAAATATATTTCTGTAATATGTATTTAAATGTGGTAACTTGGTGTAAATTGAGCATCAGTCCGAATGTACGTGTCACTGAAGCAGTAAAGGTCTTTGTGCCCCATCCACTGTCTGTGAGAAGCAACCTCTCTTTCTAATGCAACCCGGTCTTAGAAACATCCAGCATTAAAAAAAAACCCCAGAATGTATTGAGTGATATTCATTCTTCCATTGATCTTAATGAGGATCCCGTACAAAAAAATGTCCTAATAAATACAAAACTATACAAATGTGTGCTAGTGATCAACCTAAGATATCTGAGATTCAAACCGGACTGCAAAACAAATACTTCATTATTTCTAATGTATCATACCATACCATGTCATATTCTTTTTGGTTAACACCATCTCCTCTGGTAAGGTTCTAACTGCAAAATTTCATGAGAATGTGTTGAATTTTCCCCCACATGACTCTCCCCTCACATGACTCTCTCACACTCTTTCACACACGCACACACACGCATACGTGACTGACACTACATTCCTACAAGTTAACTACCTAAAGATTCTCATCTCTATTCAGTTCTGCATGAGGGAGATTCCACATCTGTACCTCAATGTGTTCTCTTGATTATACAACCCCAGTCCTAATCCCAAACTCCCCGAGTTTTTTTTAATCCCAACACTGGCTACCTGTTAAGTTTAGAATTGATTACAAACTGCTGCTACTTACGTACAAGGCTCTTAATGGTTTAGCTCCCATGCATCTAACCAGTCTTCTAACATATTATGATCCTTCACACTCTCTAGAATCACAAAATTCAGGACTCCTGGTTGTTCCCAGAATATCAAAATTTACTAGGAGGTAGAGCGTTTTTGTATGTAGCCCCCAAACTTTGAAATAATCTTCCTGATAGTGTTCAGGGCTTATACACACTTTCCCAGTTTATATGTAGATTAGCAGTGTATCTCTGGTCAGGTGTGCACACAATACTTCTGACCAAATGCACATTATTATTATCTAGTGCTTGCATATATTATGAACAGCAACTACGTTAATTCCTCTCCACTGCTTCTCTCTTTCTACCCATCCCGAGACATCTACAAATTGTACCAGCTCCGATTGTCTTCTGTGCCATGAAGTTTTTGGAGCTCCACTGATATGAGGCCAACTCAGGATCCTGAGATATCTAGAGATTTACTATCTCCAGTTGGACTCTGCTTCATGAAGTATTCGGACATAATAAGAGGAGATGTCAACTCCATGTGGTCTTTGAGGACAACAAACTCCTCATCGATACAACATTTGTTGGAATGTATATTTATAATCGCACCCTCCAGTGTCACCCAAATGAGGATGAGGTTCCCCTTTGAGTTTGCTTCCTCTCAAGGTTTCTTCCTTTACCATTTAAGGGAGTATTTCCTTGTAACTGCTGCCTGAGTCACCTCAGACTTGCTCATTGGGGATAAATACAAACATATTTAAATATATCTAATATTAATCTGGAATTTTTGTATTATATTGTATATATACCTTTAGATTATTCTTTTAACTTCTTGTTCTATGTTTATGTTCTTTAAAGCTGCTTTGAGACATTGTAAATTGTTAAATGTGCTATATAAATAAATTGGAATTACATTTTTTCTTAGTACACTTTCACAATCACTTTCCAAGCAATGTCATATGAAGGTGAGGTCAGCAAAAAAAAAAAAAAAGCTGACCTTTATTAACTGTTTTGTGAAAATTGTTGGTATGTAAGACTCCATACAGACTTAAACATGACTACATGAATGAGACAGATATATGAATGAGACAGATAATTGCTGATTTCAAATTGCTTTATTGGCACAAAATATCTGACTTTATCAGGATTTAAAAGCGTGTTATATTTCAAGCATTATATTCTTCAGGTTTCTTCAGATTTGTGGGTATTTTCTCGGAAAAGCCTTGGTCAGTTCCAGCATGCTCACTGAACTGTAAATTTTGAATTGAAAATACAGGATTATAGTTACTTGCCATTAGATTATAGGTAAGTGTAAGTATTTAGTCAGAACAAACTTTCGTAACTCACCTACAAATACCGATATTCACACAGATTGTTTTTGGATCGTCTGTGGTAGAAAGCTCCTCTGCCAAAGTATCCATGTACTTTTTGATTAATGCCTTACAGATAAATCGCACGAATCCGATTGAATCACAGACTGTTGCCAGTTGCCCCTTAATTGTATCCTGTGGTAATGTTTATACTTTTGTGAGAAATGTTCATGGCATCAGTTTCTTTGAGTTTTTACATATATCATATGCTACTTATCACTTACCACATTCGATTTACTGGAAACATGTTTTTTCACTTTCTGCATGGCCCACTTACAAGCCCAGCATGCACCAGGGAGCTGGACCTCAGACATCGGCAAATCCTCATCCTGGTTAATAGGATCGTGAGAATAAACTAAAATCTTACAGCAAATTGTTCAAAGAAATGAAGCCTGAGTAAAACATTTTATATTTGCATATTACAATTAGATATGTTTAGTTTGTCATAGTCTTTTGCCATAGAATCTGGTGTGGCTGGATGCTCAGTTTATTGATTGCAAAAATAAATAAGTGAAATATTAATAAGGTCAAAAAGCCAATTTATTTAAAATACCAGGCTTCCATCAAGGGGTTCCTCAGCAGAGTCAATCTTCAGGTATTCCAGGTGAACTGCACAGGCTGAGAAGCAGAATGAACAAAACAATATATATTTTTTACATAGAATTAATTTATCCTCCCAAAATTATCAGATTGACTAGAATTGTCTGATGATTCATACCTGTGCCTATGAAGAAAGAAGCGATGAGAAGATTCCAGAGCATAGTGATGGTTAAAAATAAGTGTATTCTAGAGAACAGAACAATCTGTATTAACGTAGCACTTGGTGGTCATCTTTATATCTCCACAGACTCCACAGTTTTTTTCTTCTCTAACCACAACCCAAGAAGCTGCAAACATGCTCATGCTCAAAATTTCTAAGTGCACCCACAAACCACTACTTAAAAAAAGAATATATATATATATATATATATATATATATATATATATATATATATATATATATATATATATATATATATACACGTATATATATATATACGTATATATATATACGTATGTGTATATATATATATATATATATATATATATATATATATATATATATATATATATATATACACGTATATATATATATACGTATATATATATACGTATGTGTATATATATATATATATATATATATATATATATATATATATATATATATATATATATATATATAAGTAGTGGTTTGTGGGTGCACTTAGAAATTTTGAGAACAAACAAAATTTTGAGAATATATATATATAAACTTCATATTTGATAAGGATTACTTATGTTGCTTTGAATTGGATAGTAGATGCACATTATCTTATATATATATATATATATATATACATATTTTAATACGATTTTAATTTAATCACATGTTGCAACATTTCATAGGTAGTTTTATTTGTGTGTGTGTGTGTGTGTGTGTGTGTGTGTGTGTGTGTGTGTGTGTGTGTGTGTGTGTGTGTGTGTGTACAGACTTCATTATATTTGATAAGGATTACTTGTGTTTGTACATAGTTTTTTAAAAAAGATACATGAAGATACTTAAGATTAAAAAGATTTAAGTCAGCCTACAGCCAAAGAAGATATGTGATCAGTTCTCCAAGATGTTTGGAACTTCCTACTGCTGAGTTGCAAATTAGTATTATATTTATTCCAAGTCTGCAAGAACCAGTGTGACCTGGATACCGACTGATAGTCTAGTTTAATTGGATTCAACTCATAGTGATGTAATGGCTTAAGAACAAAGCTCTAAAATAAAGGTGTTAGGTATTTTCTTTTTATGTATTTGCATGTATTTCATTTCTACCCTTTTTCAAGCACACATCCTGAAGATGTTAAAAGCAGATCTAAAACCACAGTCCAACCTTTCAGAGCTCTTCTTTATTACAGTTCCACTATAACTCTCCATGATGCTACTATGTAGAAAATGTTTTCTTTATAAGAAATAAGAATCTTCATAAGAATTATTGTTCTTTAAAGAAACCTGCCATGACATTCTTTACAGATTTAACCAGCATGAACTATATTGTACTCATAAAATGACTGAAATAGAATGAAAGAGAATTGTTGCCTTCAAATATTTTATTAGCACAAAATGATTAGAAAACACTTATATTTGGAACATAGAGTTCCATTTTGATTCCTTTCTTGCTGTGCTGGACTTCATTCAGAGAATCTGGACGTTTTGTGGAAAAACTTGGATCAGATCCAGCATGTCCATGTTCCTGTAATGTTTTAATGAAAGATAAAGGATCACAATAACTCTTATTAATCTGTACTTAAAATAATTACAAGATCAGTCAGAACACTTTTTCACAACTCACTTGCAAATTCCAGCTTTAGCACAGACTGTTTTTGGATTATCATCAGTAGAAAGTTCCTTCACTAAGATATCAATGTGCCTATTAACCAGCTTCTTACAAAGTTCTGCCACTGCTCCTAATTTGTCACAGCCTCTCCTCAGTTTCTCTTTAATCTTTTCCTGTGGACATATTAAAACCGTATGAGAAGAGTTGAAGGCATCAGTTTCCTTCTTTTACCTACATAGTATGATACTTATCACTCACCGCTTTTTCATGACTACCGAGATGTTCCTTCACTTTTTTCACAATTTTCTTACACAACCAACACGAGCCAGGAATCAGTGCTTCAAGATCCAGCAAATCCTCATCCTGATCAACAGAACCGTGAGAAGTGGCCGAAACCTGCTGAGCGTATATAACAAACACATTAAGCATGAGAAATTCTCCATTTTACATTTGATTTTATTTTTTTTAATTTGAGAACAATATATTGAACAAACCAAAGTCCCATCGGTGAGCTCTGTAGAGTCCATTTTCAGGTATTCCAGATGTAATGCACAGGCTGAGAAGCAGAGGGAACAAAACAATTCCTTAGTAACTGACAAATCACAAAATTTAAAACTTAAAAACATCTGACTATTTAAAAACATACATAGTGACCAGTTTTATCTTTTAATTAGATTTTGTCTTGAATTGCATGATTTACCTGAGCCTATGATGAAGGAAGCAAGAAAGATGAGTCGGAGCATTTTGCATGAAGATGCACAAGCTTCTTTGTGAGTTGAATAGTCTGTCTTAACCCAGTGTCTTCTGGGGGTCTTTTATACATTTGATGCTTCCACAGTAACCTTTTCTGTGACCACAAAACCCACAAATAGCACTGCAGACCTGCTCAGAGTCATGCGCAGAATGTTCACCTGCCACCTATGTAATCAAATTTTATTGGTCACATACACAAATATACAAATTATGACATAGTAGTAGTGACTTTTTTGTCTGTCCATGTCATAAATGCAGAATAAAGAATAGTTCTATTTCTAAAATTACCTGTACAGGTAATTCACACCATTCCAGTCCATTCTGGGGCACAACACTCACACACACACACACACACACTCACAGACACACACACTCACAGACACACACTCGCACACACTCACACACATACACACTCGCACACACTCACACACACACACACACACACACACACACACACACACACACACACACACACACACACACACACTCACACACACACACACACACACACACACACACACACACACACACTCACACACACACACACACACACACTCAAACACACACACTCATACACACACTCATACACACACACAGACACACACACAGACACACACACAGACACACACTCTCTCTCTCTCTCTCTCACACACACACACACACACACAGACACACACACAGACACACACACACACACACTCTCTCTCTCTCTCTCTCTCTCTCACACACACACACACACACACACACACACACACACACACACACACACACACACACACACACACACACACACACACACACACACACACACACAAACACACACACATACAATTTTGGGTGTATTATGGCATGTATCTTAGCCTGGGAGAAAAGTAAAAAACCTGATTGAAACCAGAAATAGCTTTTGATTGCTGACATGGTATTAAATAAAATAATCAGAATCTGAATCTGTTTGTAGATTCCCAAGTGATAAACAGAGACGTCAGTCATGGACAAGTTGCAGGGACACCAAACACTTTTTTTAAATGGTTAACTCAGCTGACAGTCCTGGAAGGATGTCACCAGTTAGGTTGTCTGTTCAGCCTCCAAGTCAAACTTTTTTTTTTTTTTGGTTTATGTGACTTTACTTATTTAATGTTGCAAAAGTATTGCGGGAAAGGAATAAATAAAAGATTGAACAGTCTTCAGCACCTCAACTATCTAACTTTCACATTATGTTTCTCTCAAATTTGTGATTTGCTTCCACCTGCAAATTGCTTTGTGTATCATATTTAATAAACCACTACAATTTAAATGTTTAAATGAACATGTATAGTAACACCATTGTAGCAGGGTTGCATTCAGTAGGCTATAAGGTAACTAATAAACTTACACCTACTAGCACTACGCATTATATTGTGATCAAGTAGATTATCTTAATATCAAAACCTTCAATTTTCTCTGGACTTAATGATAAATACATGTTTGACCTTTGGAACGAAACAAAAAAGACTAGAAAATCGCATTCATGACGATTTATGGTGATTTTATTTCTTTGCCTACATTGACGCTGATGCATTAAAAATCAATTGCTCAATTGACGCATTCGTTCCAATGTACTGCTCTATACAAGGCGACATCTAGTGTATATATCTATGGTCTCGACACTACCAGTCCTATGTAGGGGTTGTTTCTCCTGCACAGTTGGTGGCAGTATCACCTTATTATACGTAAACACCCCACTACTGTTAAACACATCGGAAGTTGCGTTTCATAATCCGGAAATAGTAGCTGGGGAAATAAACGACAATGGTGAGCAAGCAATTTTATTTCCAATCTGTTTAGACATTTCGGTCTTAAATAAAAATGCACTCGAATCTGCCCCTAAACATGAATACATTAAGTGCACGTTTTAGCACGATATTTAACTGTGAAAAGTCGCTTTGGGACGGTTTAGGTTTATATTGTTATTCATTAACATTAGCTTGTGCTACAGCTAGCAAGCCGCTAATTAATTAGACATGTAAACAAAGTGTGTGGTTTCGCAGCTTTGTAGACCTGTTAGAGCGATATAAAGCACTTAAGTGAGTTATTCTAAGCTGTTTAGTCGGTGTGATGTATGATGAGGATGTAATGTATGCTGTGTTGAACAGGGACAGAATCAGAGCGGAGGACATGGTCCTGGAGGTGGGAAGAAAGATGATAAAGTAAGTATTTTACTCTGAATACAGCTAGTGAGATGGCACTTAGTCGGGTTTTAATCCATTTAGCTGCTTAACAAACACCAAACACGTTCTGTTGAAAGGATAAGAAAAAGAAATATGAGCCTCCGATTCCCACAAGGGTGGGGAAGAAGAAGAAGAAGACGAAAGGCCCAGATGCTGCTAGCAAGCTTCCTTTAGGTATCAGTGCTTTGAGCCCAACAACCTACAGTGGGGCTCGAAGGTTTGGGCACCCCAGGTAAAAATTTGTATTCATGTGCTTAAAGAAGCCAAGAAAAGATGGAAAAATCTCCAAATGGTATCAAATTACAGATTAGACATTCATATAATATGTCAAATAAAGTTAGATTTCATTTCCATCCTTTACACTTTTAAAATAACAGGAAACAAAAAAATGGCGTCTGCAAAAGTTTGGAATAAGAATGTCTAATGTCATTTGATGCCATTTGGAGATTTTTCCATCTTTTCTTGGCTGCTTTATGCACATCAATACAATTTTTTACCTGGGGTGCCCAAACTTTTGAGCCCCACTGTACATCACGTTAATGTACTGACACGAATAAGCCATGATCTGATCATGTTGGTTCTGTCTGTAGTAACTCCACACACACAGTGCAGACTGAAGCTGCTGAAGCAGGAGAGGATCAAGGACTATCTGCTGATGGAGGAGGAGTTCATCAGGAATCAAGAGCAGATGAAGCCACTTGAGGAAAAGCAGGAGGTATGTTTGACTATATAACTATGTAAATTCCCTCTGATTTTGAGATTATTTTTACGCACACAATGATTTTAATGTCATTTTCAGTTATAAACAGAAGCTAGACACAGGCTAAGTGCTCGGGTTCACACTGACTAGTTGTTTTTGATCCTCACAGGAAGAGAGGTCTAAAGTTGATGACCTGAGAGGGACACCGATGTCAGTAGGAACTCTTGAAGAGATCATTGACGATAACCATGCCATCGTGTCTACATCAGTGGGCTCTGAGCACTATGTCAGCATTCTCTCCTTTGTGGATAAAGACCTGCTGGAGCCGGGCTGTTCTGTTTTACTAAATCACAAGGTAATATTATCTTCCATCATGTATTGCATTGTTAAAGAGGATCAGGGTAAACTTTTAAATAGACAGGATACTAAAGCTTTTGATGAGTAGGTCAGCTGAAAGAGTGAGGTTGGTTTCTTTAGGCAGAGTCAGAATGCTAGTGAAAATTGGAGTAAACAGCATTATTCTCAAACACAACATTTATACTAAAAAAGGAACCAAAACATTTAAATCTCACAAATTTTCTACACCAGGATGGCTCAGTATTTACAGCAGCTTGTTTCAGCAATTGCAGCAGAAGTGTATGATACACTTTAAATGCTGTAGCACTTACTCCAGTCTAACAAAGTGTATGAAAGACTGTGGATTACTGGATAACAGCCATAATATATACGCTTGCACATGCATTTATAGCTCTATACACACCAGTGCACAGATAGTATGTTTGTACACCATTTTGCTGCTATATTGTCATTTTCTATAGTCTCCAATGTCTTTTGTCTGCTTCTGTTACACTGGTATTTCCTACTTGGTATTAAGTGTTTTTTTATATAATATATATATTATTTTTTAATATATATATCCAGCTATTATATACATTATTTTATCTGTCTATTATCTATCTAAATGTACTATCTCTTTTTAGAGCATTGCTCAGCCAAAAACACTTGCTATGAACAGCACTGCCTTGTTTATCTGTGCATTTGATAGCTCTTGTGCACTATAAAGTTATGAAGGTAAAGCAGAGGTAGTAACTGATTACCCAGCCAAAGGGGTTTAGTGCAGTCAGGACCATTGTTCAGAGAAATGGAGGATGCTGGAATATCTGCTGTAACCCCCCTCCAGATGGCAGGAGTTGCAAAAAAAAATGGGGAGACCGTACCATTCCCATTACAGAGTGATGTGAATGTGTTTGCAGGTGCATGCAGTGATCGGTGTGCTGATGGATGACACGGATCCTCTGGTGACTGTGATGAAAGTGGAAAAAGCTCCTCAGGAGACATACGCTGACATTGGAGGCCTGGACAACCAAATTCAAGAGATCAAAGTATGAGATGTGTCTCAGACACAAACTCGTATTTTTCTTATTTTTATTGTCACATGTTTTATTTATTTCTTTATTATTATTTTTTTACATTTACATAGGAATCAGTTGAGCTTCCACTTACACACCCCGAGTATTATGAGGAGATGGGAATAAAGCCTCCTAAAGGAGTCATTCTTTATGGACCACCAGGGACGGGTCAGTCAAAACACTTACAACAATGAATGCTAGGTTTAAACTGATTTGCATTAAAAATAATTTGATCTTCACCCTGAATATTCTGGTTTTAGGTAAGACTCTGCTGGCTAAAGCTGTGGCCAATCAGACATCTGCCACATTCCTGAGGGTGGTGGGTTCAGAGCTGATTCAGAAATACCTGGGTGACGGACCCAAACTAGTGCGAGAACTGTTCCGAGTTGCAGAGGAGCATGCTCCCTCCATAGTCTTCATCGATGAGATTGATGCCATTGGAACAAAGAGGTAAGACAGTGTGTGCAGAAATTAAGAACGCGTTTATTCCTCTGCTGTAGAAGCCACCAAGTGTTCACACACAACATTTTCTCCTACTTTAATAACTGCACTGATACAACTAAGTCTAGTGTTGGGAGATGTGCTGTCCTTTTTATTTGACTGGTTTACCTATAATCAGGTCTCTTTGATCGTAATGCTTGTATGCACAGTCTGGGTTTTAGAGTGCATGCTTTCTTTATTAGATAAACAGTGAGATGTCTCGTGTATATACTACCAGACTTGTCTCTTGTATACAGAATAGCACTTCTTCACTTAAACAGCACTAACGAGGATGTCAAAGGATGTACTTAAAGCTTTACCTTAGACAAATGTAATATAGTCCGCTCATTTACAATATGAGTTACAGCTTGCCAGCATAACATAGTACACACACAAGTGGATGGATTGAATTGTGCTCTGTGTAGATATGACTCCAACTCTGGAGGAGAGAGGGAGATCCAGAGGACCATGCTGGAGCTCCTGAACCAGCTGGATGGATTTGACTCCCGTGGAGACGTTAAAGTAATCATGGCTACTAATCGGATCGAGACACTTGACCCCGCACTCATCCGTCCAGGTCGGTTGCCAGGCTAATGTTCTGTGTCCGTTGCGTTCAGATTGAAGGGGAAAAAATTCAATCTTTGAATTGTTCACAGAACACACACATTGTATCTTTGCTTCAAGACGGAAATTTTTCCATGTGATTCTGTAGGAAGAATCGACCGCAAAATAGAGTTCCCACTACCTGATGAGAAGACCAAGCGCAGAATCTTCCAAATTCACACAAGCAGGATGACGGTGGCTGATGATGTAACCCTTGATGACCTTATACTAGCTAAAGATGACCTCTCTGGTGCTGACATAAAGGTACGATCCTGATAGAGTCAAACTTTGACTAGACTTTGCATGATTTATACACTTTATAAATATTCTAAACTAATTACTTCTAGCACCTACTGCAGTTACTACACTCATCTGTGACTATGGAAATGTTAGTGCTGTGGATTCAAACTCATCAGATGAACACTTTACTGCCACCTTCTGTCCTAACGCTGCATCACATCACTGATTGTTTTGATTATAGAACGTCGTAATACAGACCTTAACGGACATGATCAGTTTGGATGTGTTGTTTTTCGCAGGCGATTTGTACAGAAGCCGGACTTATGGCCCTGAGGGAAAGGAGGATGAAAGTAACAAATGAGGACTTCAAAAAGTCTAAAGAAAATGTGCTCTACAAAAAACAGGAAGGGACCCCAGAGGGCCTCTACCTTTGAGTTGGCATTGGGCAAATGTGTGCCCAGTTATACTAGAAAAAACCTCTTTTGTTACTCTTGTTTCTGTTTGTTTTGGCTGTCACTTCTGCTTCTTGCAAATAAAGTATTATGTGTCAAGCTCATGGTCTTGTTTAGAAACTGGAAATACCGTTAGCACCTGTTTTACCTTTAAGAAATCTAATTTATAAAACACGTCTTGCCGGGATCTCGAACACACACATAACCCTGACACTGCAGAACAGACACGGATAAAACCTCACATACACTCTTTTTAAAAACAAACAGTTTTAAAGAAGCTTTACTGATTAGACATTCAGCTTATAATCCTTCAATGATTTGGTCTCCACCTTATCACACAGAGACGTACAATAGATGCCAAAGGTTTGACAATTGTATAATAACGGAAAATAAGGACTTCAGGGTGTCTTTAACCCCAGGTGAAGGACTAGACTGAACACACAGCCACAAGAGGGGGCGTGAAGACATCAAAACAAACAAGTCTGATCACTGCAAGACCACGGACCAATGTTCACTTTGGTTTCAGTCAAGTCTTTGAGTGTAATATTAACAAGCACATCCAGAGAATATTAGCAGAGAGAAAAAAAATAAAATATCAGAACACCTAAACGGTCACACCAAATGTGACCAGACACCCAAGTGTTACAGTATGTAGAAACATGACTTTGTGTACATGTAGTGTAACCTTTAGAGTTAACAACCAACTAAAAAGAAGGATCCATTTGGAAAGGCTAGCTCTGTTTAGTGAGGCACAAACAGAGTGCCGATTCCTCACAGATAATGGTATCAAGTTTGCAGTTGAATTCCTCATGCAGGAGAGGTCAAAACTTTTATCATACAGTGGTGTGTATTCATTTTCATAATTCACAAACTATCATACAGATAAATAAATATCTCAGTGAATGGATCTTGACACAAAAAAAAGGAATTCAAGTGATGTATAAGTAAATGTAAGGTGTTACCAACAACTAAAGTTTAAAAATGGAGCTGAAGCAAATAAAAAAATGTGCTTAAGTGCTCTTAGTATAACTACTGAAATATCTTCTTTCCTTAAATCCTGCTTCCAAAAGCAAATCTAGAATAATAACTGGACTAAAACAAAGGGCATACTCTGTAAGGCATGTACAATTTGTAACCTAACTTCTTTTATTTCATGTTGGCCAATATCTTTTTTTTTGCATCATTGATGAGAAGAGACCACCGGTTTGCTGAAGAGTAAGAATGTGTGTATATACATATGACAAGGATAAATAATGGTACATTAGTGTGTGTTCCTCGCAAGGAGGGGTAAAGGTGCACCGAGTCTCTGAGTAAAGAGAAACCGCTTCTCCTCACTCATCTTCATCTTCCTCTTCTTCCTCGCCATCTGAGAGGGCAGGGCAAGTGCCCAGCTGCCGATATCCGTCCAACCACTTCTCCACCATCTGTGTGACGAGAGGATGACTCCGCCTCCTCGAGCTCTTCTGCAATGCCACCAGCACTCCACCCTCAGTCACACAACAGTCCAGCCACTGCCTCAGGAGACGCTCCTGCTGCTCCTCTGTTCCCATCTGATGGACATGCAAAACAGCTTAGCTACTTACCAATACATGTCACACAAAACAACTCAATCATCATGACAAAACCTCCACTCACCTCTTGGGCAGACAGGAAGTGAACATGCAGCAGCTTCCTGTCACTGTCCACCAAGGGCAGAAAAGTGACCGTGACATCATCATCTGTGTTTAGGTTAGCGCCCGCACCACGGTTGTCATAGCCATCATTCTCCATGGCAACCAGTGCTGAGAAGTGGCCTCTTGTGTAACCCAGTGCTATGGGGCTCTTCCAGCAAAAACTCGGCTCCCACAACAGGGGCAGGTACACCCCTGTAAAGTAGGTGGGAAATGAAAGTTTAGCCTGGATTACATCTGGACAATATGCCAACAATTTGCTTTAGAATTAACACCTTAGTAGGTGCACATCAACGCAGTTGGGTTGTTGTCGTGGAAGTCACAGTTCTCCTATTCTCATTTCTCACAGTAATGTAATAGTGAGGGGTGTAAACATAATATTAGCCATCCTGATATGTTTATTGTTTGGGATGGTACTGACATCAATGATGTAACAAAATAAAAAAAATAAAAAATAAAAAAATCATATTTCAGCAGTCAAATAAACTGCAGTAAAGCATACTTGTATTGTAACAAATGAAGATACGCTGTGCAACAAATCTGATCTGTGCATGTGTTACAAATGGTACATTTCAAATCCCTTCAAAATATTCAGTTTTTCTGCATGGCAGCTGAATGTGATGCCTAATTTCTTCCTGGTGCACAGGTGTGATGGAGGCGAGTGCCATAATCATGGTTCTGAAACATTTCTCACAATACTTTAGTAAACACAGGAGCTGTACGTGTCTTCTGTTGTCATTCACACGACGCTCGCTGATGAAAGAATAAACGAGGTTTAAAGCTGTCGACTGATCATGTATTCCTAGTCTCAGCTGCTTCATGTGAAAGGAAATGTTCTGCCAACATTAACATTTCAAAGCAAATAAATCAGCCATCTTGCCTAATAGAGACAGAAATGTTGTTTAAAAATAGCTACTGGGTGACAATCTTCATTTATACCACTGAGACGCTGTTCGTCAATGTAGATCAAATGTTACTGAAGCTCTTGTGATGAGTTTCTAAACCTCTTCCGGGTAACACAAGTCCAGTCACTTAAACAATTAAACACACATTATAGCAAATCTCCTATTACAAACAGTCGATACAGTAATTCTTTAACTGCTCAGGCTTATACGGCTTGCTCATTGAAATCTCGTTTCTCCAGCTCACCCTGGAAGCGAGTGTATCCCAAAGTCTCCCCTCGGAAGCTCTTGTAATATTTCACGCCGTACACGATGATGGGCCGGCGAAGAATATGAGCCAGCACAAACACATGAGTTTGCTCTAAACTCGCCCCCGGCTTCCAGGAAAAGGCACGACGAGAGGGGGATTTTTGAGGAAAGAGAGAGAGAGAGAGAGAGAGCGATGAAAACAAATGATAGAAGTCTTACATTTGTGAATAAAACTAACATTACTGGAATACACTGCACATTAATAAGCAAATGACAAAGCATACAAGTGCCACAGAAATGTACGAGGACGATATATTGGAAATATCGCGCATCAGTCCTGCCAGCATGGAGGCTGTGTGATTAGGTGTGAGACCTTAAGAGAGGAGTAGGATGCGTAGTCCTATAACTGCTTCTCTTTACAAAATGTGTGTAACACAGAGTGTGAGAGAGCGTGTATACCTGACTGGCTAGGGATAAAATAAAAGCCCAGTCTTCCTGCCACTGCTCTTCCCTCAGTGAGAAGTGCAAGCCAAAACTCTGAGAATACCAGGATTCCCACTCCTTCCAGCGGGTGTAGAACCTGCAACACAGACACACAGACACAGACACACACACACACACACACAGAGAGTTGCCTATAATCAATATTATATTAAAAGAAACTACCCTCGTTTCCAATAGCAGGTTGAGTTATAATTACGTGATACAGCATTTGGTGTGGTGGTGTATTCTGGATTTTAACATAAATCTCTAATCTACATACCCTATACTCACTCTGAAACTTTACGACAGCTGTCGCTGATCTCATACATACCAACCTTGTGTAAATGTGATAAATATCTGCATCTGTACTAGTTGTAATTGTATTTCCTCTTTTTTCTGTAACAACTGGTAACTAAATTAAAATGTCACTAGAAATAGTTCTTGAATAGAATGCGTTGTTCATGAAAAACATTATTCTTGTATAAAACAGTGTCAGTTAGTCCTTCTGCAGCAGAACTGTGTGTGTGTGTGTGTGTGTGTGTGTAAGTGATAAATTCAGCCGGACACATGAAATCAGACCCCAGGCAAAATATTCAAATATGGTGTTATACATTATCTCTTGAACTAAAGGTCACTGTCAGTGTGGTCTCACAATAGGGATGACTGGAGTTTACAAATAAAAATGTCTCTCTAACCCTGGACCCAAAAGCTTTTTGCCTCTTAAATGATTCGCTACCGCAGCATTGTGATTTCACTTGTGCGTTTTTCCCCCTCAGTAATCTTTGTATTTGTCTAATTTTCAAATGCTGTATTTGTAACACTTCAGGATAACATTCATCATAATCATCACGTACATAGAAGAAAACCATCTATTCATGCACAAAAGTCATGCAATCATTGAGCACTTTATTAGGAACACTATTAATACTGGCTTGGTTCTGTCTTTGTCTCAGTTCCGCAAGACATGGATTCTGCAACATTTCTTTGAGATTCTGCTCCATGTTGAGAGGACTGCAGATATCTCAGGTGCACGTTCATGTGGTGACTTTCCTGTTGTACCACATCCCAAAGATGCATAACTAGATTCAGTATTGTATCTATACTCTTAGTGCAAATTTTTAAACCTAGCATCTGTGTGCCTCATGAAAAAAACGATCAAGATTAACCAGACCAGGCTATGTTTGCCCCATCAGTGTTGGTGAGTTTGAGCTCATAACAGTCTCAGCTCTCTGTTCTTGGCTGACAGAAGTGGAACCCCATGTGGTCTTCTGCTGTTGCAGCCCACCTGTCCATAAAGGTTTAAGTGTTGTGCATCCTGAGATGCTTTTCTTCTCACCACAATTGTGCAGAGTGGTTATCTGAGTTACTGTAGCCTTTCTGTCAGCTCCGGTACGTCTCATCCATTCTCTGTGGATGTCTCTAATGGACAAGGTGTTTCTGTCTGCAGAACTGCTGTTTGCTGGATGTTTTTCTTTATTGCACCATTTTAAATAAACTCTAGAGACTGTTGTGTTTGAAAATCCCAGGAGACGAACCATTATAGAAATACTCAATCCAGCCTGTCGGGCACTAGCAATCACACCACAGTAAAAACCACCGAGACTTTTTTAACCACATTCTGATGATGTAATTGTGTTTATGCCTTGCATTGCAGCCACATTAGGCAATTGTGGTAACGATGTTCAGGTGTTATTTATAAGATGATCAGTGAGTATATTTAATCAAATGAAAATATCTGCTCTTTTGATTAATTAATGTTTCTATGATTCTCTCAAGCGGTATGTGTGTGTGTGTGTGTGTGTGTTCCCTCACCAGTGGGAGCAGTCATGTAAGCAGTCATGCAGGCTCTTTCTCAGTACAGAATCTTTGTCGTAGATGCCCCACGTGGCCTGCAGCACCGAGTCCAGAAGGCAATCTCCTGCAGTGCGGTTCCACAGAGCGTACAGCCGGCTGTCCAATCGTGTGCCGAGCTCTAAAGACCAGTTTATGATTGGAGATTCCTCTTCAAGCTCTGCAACATTATTGTAGCAGTTAATAGATGCACTTATTATTGTACTGCATGTTTAAGAGAGTATCCTTTGTTTAATATTAAACATTGCAAAAAACAACATTGAAGGACAAGGAAGGAAAAGAAAAAAAGGGAGGGAGACAAAGGTCTGAAAGAATGCTACAGCAGGCGCAGTGATTCTCTGGCGCTGTAGCACCACACACACACACACACACACACACACACACACACACACACACACACACACACACACACACACACACACACACACACACACACACACACACACACACACACACACACACACACACACACACACACACACACACACACACACAAAAAGTATGGTCACTTTAAATGTAATCCATATGGATTATCTGAGGATTTTGTCTTTCTGGCTGGGGCCAATAACACCATCTGGGGCTTTCATCATTCTTTTTTCTTTTTTTTATATATTTCTTTTAAGTCCATCCATCATATCAGACAGACATACAGAGAGACAGATCGACCTTGTATATTGATCAGGGCTGGATATTAAACCAATCACAATGTGAAAACACTGACCTTTCTTTTTATTTAATTTAATCCGAGTAGCAGAACCAGTGTTCTAATACTACAAATGATTTTTTTTTTCACCTTTCTGCACATCTCGATCCAACACCTCATCAAACAGCTTCTCTTGGACATTAGGAGGCAGGTCTTCAATATCTACATAAAACATGGAAGGTCAAATAAAGAGCAAGCAAAATTACTGACATGCATATGTAGTTCAGTGAAAGTGATTTGTCTGACCTGCTGGAAGTGTAAAGGTAGTGATATCAGTGAAGAAGTAACAGGGAAACTCTCCTTTACGCCTATGTAGTGCAGCAGCCACCTCTCGACGAATCTGCTCTGTTAATTCAGGACATACCATGGCTGGAATACACTTAGCTGCCTGCTGGGACACCTGAGTGACACACACAAAAACACATGCATTAATATAAACATGCCTAAAAAAGGTACGAGGAGTGACATGCACTTGGACTGCTTGAGCATGTGCAGGCTGACCTCTGTGAGGAGTACAGAGAGCATGTCCTGGCGTTGAAAGCGGATAGCAAGGTGCACCAGAGTGAAGCCAGGGTTAAACGCAGATGGACGATTCAGCAGGCGGACCTCATCTGAGGTCAGCTGACGTGCGATGTCGCCACCTGATGACTTATAGGCTTCAACTGCAGCCAAATCGCCCTCCACCACACCTGCAAGTGGGAGAAAAGGACACACACAGACACACACGCGTATTGGAACAGCATGCGCAGGGCAAACAAACCTCGGGAGCAACAAACGGCTGTCAGTCCCATTCCAATGTTTCTGATCACTTGAAAAATGGGTGGGTTTGAATAAAGGTGCCACGTTCCAAATTGTTTAACACGTCTAGATATAAATATAAGCGAAGGATTTAATATACACCTTTTGAACTCAAACCCAAAGACTTCAGTGTAGAGCAAATACAAAAAGACTGGCATTGCTGAGATTGTGAAATCTACACCATCCTACTCAAAAACAGATAGATATAATAGAACTACTGCAAATATACCAAGGTACTTCAAACATAAATACATGTATAAGTACAAGCCATATAGCACATTGTATAACCACTCTATAACCAAAACTTCTATTTATTAATGATCCCCATAAGCACCTGTCATTTATGATGCAAACTTAAGTATGTGAAAATAAACTAAGCCACAAATAGCAAGCATTACTTCATCTCTATTTCTATCTCGAGTGACACAAAGGGTCATTTTGCCAGAAAGGAAACCAGTGATTTGAACCTACACTCGGCAACTAAATGTGAGGTGTGATTATAAAAGTTGACCAATGTTTCAAATGATTAGACATTCGTATGACTTACTACACAACATATTGGACAGTGATTCATATTTGAGGAAAAATATGTTTTCATCTTAGAAGGCTATAGACCCTGAGATCAGATTCCCAAAAGTCACATCTTAAGAGAGTCGTTATGATCTGATGTAAAAACCTGTGTGTATAGTGTTGCCTACTTAATGTCTGAAATGCTGTCAAATTGCTTGAGATCCATGACTTGATCCTGATGTTGTAATATTACCCTCAGCAACAGAAATCGTAGAGCAAATGTGTCAAAGGGCATGAATGACTTCCACAACAGCCAACAGCATTACAGATACGCTACACCGCCTGCTGAATCCAATGAATCTAGCAAGAGAGCTCTTTCTTTACACCGTAGGACGAATCATTTGTTGTGTTTGGTACTAAAGCAGAGGGTTCACACCACTGAAGCTTAGCTTGTACATGACTATGGGGTCAATATGTAACATTTTCCTTGCTCTCGTGGTAGTGAAGGCATTAGGCTGCTTTTAATGCACTTTGATAGCTCAGAACGCTCAATCTCCATGTCATACACACACACACACATTAGCTGCATATACTGTACATAGCTCATATATCAATTCAGCCCACAATGTTTTTGGATGAAGTTGTACATGTCTATGCAGAGATAATCAACAGATTTTAGAAAGCCAGTTAATGCAGACACACACACACACACACACACACACACACACACACACACACAGAGCATCATTCAACACACAATGGATGCTTAGAACATAGAATAAAATGTAGCACAACTACACAAAAAATATATTTTGCTGATAACTGGGTCTATTATAGAGTGATGGAGATAGCTTGTTCATGGAGTATATAGTATACGAGGTACCTGTACAGTCTGTGTCATCAAATCTATTTGCAGTGTTGGCTTAATGGTTAAGGGTCATTGGTTATTGCTCAGAGAATCAGGGGTTCAAGCCCGAGCATCATCAAGCTGCCACAGGCCCTAAACCCTCTCTGCTCGGGGGACACTGTATCATGGCTGAATGAGCATTCTGACCCCTCTGACTTCCTAACAAGCTGGGATATAGTAAGAAAAGTATTTCACTGTGCAATTATATGTGACAAACAATGGCTTCTACTTCCCACATAAATTGTCTACTGTAAAATAAAAATAAGATTATCTACCAAACATACTATTGATACTAGCATATTTGTACACAAAGCCAAGAGACAGAAAGCTACTACAAAGCTCTAATTTTGATTTCATGAGCACGTAAAGATGTGACAACTAGATTTACTATTTGCATTTGAACTGTGTCAAAACAAACTTGATTTCAGACTTCTAATCTTAAGTGAATCATGGTAAAATGCCAAATTCTGTTAAATAACACATTTAGAGAAATCAGAATACAAAACAATAGGCCTAAGACACTGGCGATCGTTAAAGATGTCAGATATTTTGCTAGCACAAGACATCACAGTAAAAAAGGAATCAGGATAGTGAATATTTTGAAGCTGCAAGTCTTCCTCTCACCTGCACATGCATTCAGAAAGAGCCAGTCAATCCTCCGCATCCTGTTCCTGATCTGCTTGAGTTTCTTAAAGTCAGTCTTGTGCTCTTCTTGGGCACCCACTGCTCCAGATGCCAGTTCAATCTGCACTTCTGCCTGGCCAGCAGGCACAGGGGGCGAAAGCCTCCTCGGAGCCATTTTACTGCCCCCCATACCCCCTCCCCCTGCTGTCCTCTCCTGCTCGTTCACTATAGACAGGGCCATGGTACTCTCGGGCTGTGGCTCCTGCAGCACAGCATCGCTCGTCTTAGGGTGGTCACATACGACACACTTTAGGGTCTTGGGCCAGTTCTCATAGGTGCAGGCTGAGCAAGCCCAGTGCTGTATGCGCGTGTTCAGGCGATTACGGTCATTGTATTCCT
This sequence comes from Tachysurus fulvidraco, assembly GCF_022655615.1. Classification (NCBI taxonomy): domain Eukaryota; kingdom Metazoa; phylum Chordata; class Actinopteri; order Siluriformes; family Bagridae; genus Tachysurus; species Tachysurus fulvidraco. The sequence continues at coordinate 13,147,984 of NC_062529.1, forward strand.
CACAAGGGTCAGGGGCCGCTGGTGCAGGAAGTCGACAGCCTGGTTCAGAGGTGTGTGGGCCATCTGAGGGCCTGTGAGGGCCCTGCTGTGGTCCTTGCTGCCTCTGGCTGAGGCACTGAGTGCAGCGGATAGCACGAGGCCAGTTCAGATAGGTACACATGTGGCATGACCATTTGCTGGCAATCTCTGGTGCCTCGTCAGCCACACGTACTCGTGGTCGGGCACTCGAATCAGGGCAAATGAGAACACTGGAGCCCTCCTGAGTGGAACACAGGTGTGACGTGAGACTCGGACTGCTCTTAAACGGCTCCTCTGTGATGATGGGGCCTGTGAGCCGTTGGGCACGACACATAGTGCACTTGATGGCGGATGGCCAGTTCTCGTATGTGCAATACTCACAGCACCACTTCGGCTGGAAATCAGTCATCCTCGCTCAAACAGAACTTCTAAATGTCCCCTTCCCTCCCACCCTCCGCTGGCTCACGCCTGACCAAAGGCCACTCAGCCTGCCAGGGCGCTCTGAGAAAAGAACACACACACACACACACAAAAAAAGTCAATCTTCTTCTTATCTACTCAATGAAAGTTGCAGTACAGACGACATTTCTGAATGCAAACAGCTAGACAGTGGCAGCTTAACAACAAAGATAACAAAAGACACACAAAATAAATTGTCTCAAGTACTGTAGCTTACAGCTACTTCTGGTAGATCTAGCAATGAAAGACACAATAAAGTGCCACTGGATCACATTTGAGTTAAGGCACCACATAGGCACATCACATCCATTTGAATATTTTACATGTGGTGGTGCAGCTGTGCTTTCTCACACAGGGGCTGCTGAGATTTTAGAGCTGTGTATTTATTATACAGGAACCCGCCTTTTCGCCCTTCCGTGTGAAACAGTAATCAAATAAAACACAATACAGCAATCTGGAAGGGCTTGTCCCACGGGAAACCTGCTTACAATTCTAGAGCATTGTTTTGTAAAGTCAAAATAGAAAGAAAAACACAAAAAGATAATTCCAGCTCACTCGACATGTTTTTCCAATCCATACTGACAGAGCTGCATGATAACTATGATGTTAGCACAAACACACTCAGCTCTACTGTAAGCAGCATTACTGTGTGCGCTTCATCATATAAATCAAAAACTTTATTTCATTTCGTTAACAACGTACATCCCCATACAGGTATTAAGTTAGTCTGGGCCTGTATTATTGATTTAGCCGGAATACAACCCTAATTAAGCGGTTTAATTCGGAGCGTTAGCTCGCTAAGCTACATGTCAAAGCGATTCTAACGGCCTCACTGAGAAAACAGTTCATTACAATCATTGGTTTATAAATAAACGTGCAATAAAATAAACATATCGACTAGCTTTCACTCTCAAAAGTCAATACAAAGCAGGGTATGGAAGTCTAAAAGGAGTTTAACATTAGAAGTGATGGGATTCTTACCATCGTTATTAAAATGTGCTGTAATGTATATGTGGCGATAATAAAGACTTCTATGCACCCGTTCTATTCTATTCTGTTCTGTTCTATTCTTCTAAAAACAGAGCTTGAAAATATACAAGAAAACTAAAACACCGCAACAAAAACAACAACACACATTTCTTAGCTAGCTATGTCAGTTAAGCTTAGATTTGGGGCAGAAGGTGAGCGGAGAGCAACGGGATCTACAGTAGCATTGTGAGCTTGTGTAGGCTACACGGTAAATAGGCGGAGAAATCAATGGACAAGAGAAACCAACGGGCCTTTACATATTCTCGGTTCCTGATCTCGGTTGCTCAGAGCATAGGGCCCTCTTGAGTTCATTTCTGTAGTAACGCATCCCTGTGTTTTTAGACACCGATCCGACCTATAAACAACCCGACAAACCCCCTGCAGCCACAGTTTAGCCGTTAGCAGCACACACTCGTATTATTACACCCACCCTTACCGTTTCCACCGCGACGATCCTGATATCCGCAAAATCCAGCTTTGTTAACTGAGCTTTCCTGGAACTTACAAAGTACTAATTCCCATTTCCAGTGCCGATTTGTCTAATGGCGTCAGCACGGGAACAGGGTAAACCAAAATAAACCTACTCCGATACAGGGGAGGAGGGACGCCACCTGGAGCGGTGCTCAAACGTGATTGGCTCTTTATGCACGTGACTGATCTTAGCCAATTAGAGCATGCGTATTTCAGTGACATCGATTAAAGGGCTTCTGACTCTAACTCTGTAACTAGGCTGCCAGAAAACTGACAATCTCGTGCCGCCATTTTGGCTCTTCAAACAAAGTAGAGACAGCCGCTTGGTTAATTCCTTTAGAGCCACAATGGCGTGCTTTTCATACATTTCTGGCAACGAAATGTGAAAGGGTGATGTAATCATTTCAGAAAAGATCTACCGCAGCATTATGCAGTGGTTCGTTATAGTAGGTTTACTGTCATTTTCAGCAATGGTTTAGAGCTATGTTTGATCATATTCATTATTAAAGCATCTAAGCAACACCAAAGCTGAATAATTTACATGTAAATGAAGTATTACTTAATGCGGATTTTTTGTAACCGTAAAGCGTAATTTTTTGTTTTTTTATGGTGATCACCTTGAAAAAAAAAAAAAGATTCTAACACACTATTGTAATGGCTTTTATATCAAACAACCACAAAATAAACAAACCAACAAAGTGTAAGGTTTATGGTATAAATTTCAAAATTAAATATTTAATTTCTAAGTCTATAGGACTGAACATGGAGTTGTACATTATCAGTATGTCTATAAATGTGGCTTTGTAATTTCATTTAATCCCATGTAATTAATCACATAGTCAAAGCTCACTGCTATTCAAGGCAAGGTGGTTTCCAGAATCCTTACTTTCAAAGCCAGCTTTCTGATTGGTCAGAAATTAGACCACCAGGCAGTCAGTGTGATTCCTGTATATCAAGCCTAATAGACCGGATTCCTAGTTTTAATCACTCAGAATCTGCAGGAGGCTGCCATTTTTCAGATAATATGCTCAAAGTGTCAATCAAACTGTTACCCATTTACTCCAAGGCAGAAAGAGTCATAATTGGCAGAGTAATAGGACAATTTTCTTAAGGTTAATTGGTGTCTTTTGTTTAGGCCTCAGATCACTTTCATTTGATATCATTATATCATTTGGAATGTCTTAGCTGCTCTCTTGTAGCAATGTAGTGAAATAATGCATGTAAAATACTTAATAAAAGTATTTGTAATTTTGCAAAAGGAGCAGACCAAACTGACCAAACCAAACTTTGTTTGCTTGATTGTTTTGTTTGTTTATTACATACAGTTCTGTAATTCATACTATGTTAATATAAAATACAAATCTCATTTCTTTCTTTGCCATTGCATTCTATTTTTATTAGTAAGCATGGATTGGAAAAAGATGTTTCATTTTAAGTTGCTCTTATGTTGTTTGCATCTCGTCTGTGTTTTTTCCCCCAGGGAAATGTACAACATGGTACAAATGTGAATGGTACAACACAATGGCAGTTTTCGGCTGGTAACAGGCTTCTAAGGAAGGTATAAAACCTGTTGAAACAGGCTAATCCTTTGTCAACTTTTTAACAGTGGCAAGTTGATTTGAGCTCAATGCCAGAATTATAGCTCTCTACAACCTCTTTGTTTGTCTGGAACACACCTCTGCTACTGGATTCTTGGCATACACCCTTATGTTAGGAACGGCAGTAAGTACCAAGGAACTCAATATAGTATCAGCCATGAAGATGTATATAGTATATATTAAGGTATAGATACATTACTAAATTTGTATTATTATACTCAAAGATTGTGTTATTTACATTTTCATAACTTTCATAATACACACACACTAGTGATTATTTATTATTTATTTAGAGTGACTACATACTCTTAGTATTATGCGCTGTTAAAAATCCATCCATCCATTCACCATATTATCATGCTGAAAACTAAGATTTAGTATAATTGTAATGTGTAAAGTGTAATCGGGTGCGGGTTGGGTGAGGATAGTGATGCCTTCCTCCCAGATGCGCTGAATGACTTCTGTTTGAGGTGCAAAACCACGTAACGACAAGGAAGACCATCCCTCCCCCAACGATCAGGTACTCTGTCTATCCATGGCCAACGTGAGGAGAACTCTATGCAGAGTTAACCCATGGAAGGCTGCTGGACCAGACAACATTCCTGGCAGGGTGCTCATGGAATGCGCAGAACAGCTAGCGGATGTCTTCACTGACATTTTCAACATTTCCCTGAGCAGCACTGTTGTTCCTATGTCCTTCAAGACATCCACCATTGTCCCCGTCCCAAAGAAGTCTACAGAGTCCTGCCTCAATGACTAGCGTCCTGTAGCAATCACACTCATCGTTATGAAGTGCTTCAAAAAACTCATCATGAGGCACATCAAGACCCAGTTATCACCCTCACTGGACCCCCTACAGTTTGCGTATTGTCCAAACTGCTCCATGGACGATGCCATTTCCATGGCACTTCATTTAGCCCTCACCCACCTGGACAATAAAGACACGTTTGTACGAATGCTGTTCATAGACTTTGGTTCAGCATTCAATATAATCATCCCTCAGCACCTGATTGGGAAGCTAAGCCTGCTTGGACTGAACACCTCCCTCTGCAACTGGATCCTGGACTTCCAAGGCCCTGCAGCGGATAGCGAGGACAGTTGAGAAGATCATTGGAGACTCTCACTGCACAGACCTACACCATATACACACTCCTCCAATATATACCCATCAAACTGTTTTGCACACTGTTTTTTGCTCTTTGCACATGCTGTCTCACATATCAGTCATTTGCTGTTTTTCATCTTTTACAATATCTCAGGTAACTGCTGCTATAATACTAATGTGTTCATTCCAGCAATTCTGCACACGCAATTTTTTAACATACAGTATCTACACTTTTGGGTGCTGTTTTATTGTCTTTTGTTTATTGTCTTGTAAATTTTGTCCTGCGCTGTCTTTTTTGTCTTGTCCTGCACTGTTTGCACCAGGTTGCGCAGTTACACTTTATGTGGCTAGGACTACTTACTTAAGTCCTTAGCTCTGTCTTTGTTTTATGTAGCACCATGGTCCTGGAGAAACGTTGTCTCATTTCACTGTGTACTGCAACAGCTATATATGGTTGAAATGACAATTAAAGATTTGTGACTTGACTTGGTATCTTATTTAGAGAAGATCATGGTGTGGGTGGATGAGGATATCTTATTCAGAGAAGGTCATGGTGTGGGTGGATGAGGATATCTTATTCAGAGAAGATCATGGTGCGGGTGGATGAGGATATCTTATTCAGAGAAGATCATGGTGCGGGTGGATGAGGATATCTTATTCAGAGAAGATCATGGTGCGGGTGGATGGCGGGCTGATGATTTTATTTGAAGCACGGATTCGGGTAACATTTGAGCTGATCCGGGCATCTCTAACACACACACACACACACACATCTCACATACACTCAAGAATATAAAGGACATTCTTTTCATAATTTACTTCTTCAATCAGTGGCGAGTCCTTGTTTATTCTATACAATCTACTGTTCTAAAACACTCATTGTCAGTGGATTGCTGTACACTTTGTGTCTCTCTAAAAGCCCAGCCATGCTTCTTCTGAAACATTGCCATCCAGTGGAATTTGTCGGGAAAGTCAATAACAAATTGTATCTCATTGCTGCATCTTTCACTTGCTGGAAATAAAATCTAGACATTTTTGGGCCACTGCTTTACATTTTCTAATAGTCTTTTTGATGCATTGACACCTTTTATTTATTTATTTATTTATTTTCAACAATATATTTAAGGGGCTGCACTGCTGCAGTTGTCCAGAGTCCCTGGTTTGAGTCTGAACTCGAGTTACTACATGTGTGTGTTTTACATGTCATCGTGCATTTTCTCTGTGTTCTCTGTTTTCATCCTGAAAAAGGGTTCCCGGGTGAATTCACCTGCCTTCACCACTGATGAGCACACATCAGTTACTGAAGATCAATCAATGATCAATATTCAATAATATTTGATTATATTTAAAAATCAAACAAAAAAGACCCATTAACTCACTTGTCTACAATACTTTTTAAATAATAATAATAATATAATAATAATACTTCAAGTAATATAATAATTAAGAGGTTCTCAGAGATGTGTGTGTGCCCAGGGCAGTGCAATAAGAGCATCCTTGAGTTATTGTATTTAGTGTAATCATTCGGAATATCCTTAAATACAGAAAACTATTGTTATCAAACATTTTATGATGCAACCTACTCTGATGTTCAAATGTTTATTTTGTATTTTATTGAAACTAATGCAGAAATGTTTTCTTCTGTCTTTCTTTAAGTTTGAATTATATGAGCATTAAAAAAAAAGATAAAGAACACGCATGCAATAAACTTCACGAGGATGTTCAATAATACAGTAATATTCAGTAGATATGAAGGATACCGTGGCAAAGTAATATACTACAGTATGATCTGCCAAAAGTATCTATACATTGAGATAAGGACACCTTTTCTCAAAATGTCTTAAGATAAAAAAAAAATACTTTTTAGGGATATTATCATATATTGGATTGTGGACATTCGTGGAAATTTACGAATTAATAATGAATAAGAGAAACGACTCGGTGTGTGTTTACAAAGTAATGAAGATGTTGTTTAACAAGCAAAATTACGTTTTGCTTAATTTTTTTTTTAATTTCCCTTATGTATAGAGACTTTTGGGACACTGTAGGGTAATCTTCGGTCACCGCCGCCCTGTCTCCTGTTTCCCCGCCCACATTAAGCGCCACACCTCACCAACCAATCACAGCGCATCGTGACTGCTCCATCACTCCACAGTTTCCCAGGCAACAGGGCTGCTCGATTGAAGGCGCTGCATCATCAGCATCCTCTGCTTCGCGCTGCTCGAGGCCGCAGTGTCTCAGCATACACACCTCCCCCATATCACAGCCTCACTCACGCCCTGAGCACGAGATGGAGTAAAGAGCAGGGATCAGGTGAGTGTCACACTTCTCTCTTTTCTCACTCATGATGTTATTGCGCTTGTGGTTGAGGCCGACCCTTGTGTTCCTACTGCCAAGGTTATATTGCGCGGATAGCGGTGACTGGCAAGGCAGCGAGCGGCGTCCTGCTTTGTCAAAGAGGCCTGCAGAGAGGGAAAAGCTGCCGCATACACACACACACACACACACACACACACACACACACACACACACACACACACACACACACACACACACACACACACACACACACACACACACACACACACACACACACACACACACACACACACACAGAGGGAGAGATTTCACAGGGAAGTGCGCGTTTGTAAGTGTCTGTTTTCAGTTGTTTTCATGCCATAGTTGGCCTTGAGTAAAGGGATGCAGGCAACACAGCAGGATGTGAACCTGTGCATAGTTTTTCTTTTGGAGAAAGCAGGGTGTTTACATACAGTAGCTCTATGTTTATGTTTGTGTGTATAGGATACAGGAGTACTTCTTCTGATGCTGTTGGTGGCAGAGTAGAGAAGAAAGGGTTAATAGTGAGTGTGCTTCTTGGGGCATTACTGTTTAGCACTGTTACACTGCTTTAGTCCTGTCCGCTGCCTGTTACTGAGCCTCAGGTGTAAGGAAAATGCGTGTATTGTAAGGCGTGGATTAAAGCACCTCAGTGAACGGTCTTGTATGGCATGTGCTGTATTTTAAATGTGACTAGCCTGAGCGCTGGGCTGTTGATTGTGTCAATTTGTGTGTATAAGTAGAATTCCCTCTTGTCCGGCCCCTCCCTGTTCTGTAAGACACTTGTTTTATTATGGTGATGAATCTCTGTGCTTCAGGAGAAAAAGGAGGGGTGAGATCAGGAGGGATATGGAGCTCTGTTTCATTAAAGTTGTCCCCTGCTGGTACCAGATCTTAAACCTTTTCTACAGCTGCCCATCTCCTGTCTTTGTTATATCCTCAGAGTAAGTGTGCTTTGAGCCGGGTATGATGGGAGACAGGTGACCTCAGACATAGGCCACCTTTATGTATAGTACCTGAGAGGATACAATAACCTTGGATCATCGTTCTGAAAAATCAGAAGTTATTTTTTTCTAGCTGTCTTTCAAATTGAAATTTTGTGTTTAGATTTTGAACCTCGAAATTCATGCTCAGTTAAAAGATTTTAATGTTAGATGATATAATGAATAATGTTATCATATTTCGAGTGAAAAGTGCAGCAATGTTCAGAACTATCACTCAGACATACAGAGAACAGCAAGCTTTTAGCAGAAAGCACAGCAGGGTGGGGCAGTGGACAGACAGCCACTTTTATCATCAAGCTCACAGCATTATTAAACCTGTTTGTGGGCTATATGAACTATAAGTAAGAACAGAGCTAATGACCTATACATTTATCTCCTGTATGTTGTATTAGCAGTTTTTTCTCCTGTCCTGTTCCTGTCCTTCTCCTGTATTCTTGTGTTGTGCTCAGGTTATTTTGTTGTTCAATCGAGTCACTGTATCTCTCTTTTTACGGAGTTCATGGCAGCTGAGATTTCTTTTCTACTGGAGCATTGAACTTGCTGATTAAAATTTCTCTTTAGCCATTGTGATAGGTTCAGAGGTCATCATATTAATCTCAGAATTAGGAATTGAACATAGAGTCACAATGCATATAATACATCTTTAAAAAATCTTTAACCACAGCAGAGGATTCATTTGTAAACATTAGTTATCTTGTATGATATTTTGTCACATAGCAGATAGACACAAGCCACAGGGAAAGTTTATAAATGTGTGGTGATGCTAGTGACAGGGTTATGTTGTGTGGATGAAGTGTGAGGAAATGCAAGAGGTCCGAATGCTTAAGTGTAATGACCAGTGATATACCCTGCTGGTAACTGTACACCTGTCACAAGGCCCAGTGTGTTTGCTGACTCACTGCATAATCCCATCTTCTTTATTACACAGACTTTCAGTTCTAATGACTTGCTAACATCTAGTATATATGACATTTTCTTGTTAACATCGGTTTTGAAATAGTGTCCTGAAACCAAGCTCTTAATAAAATACAGTATGTTGTCGATTAGGTAGTTATTAATGAAGCAGACTGGCTGTCCTCAGATCTTTCCTTCATCTTTACAAAACCACTACGAGCACAAAACCCTCTGACTCAAAATATACTTGTAATGGCACTAATATATGACAACATTTATACTATGTGACTTTAGTGCTAGTTTTGAATTACCATTACAAACACTATCAAGAAATCTTAAGAAATCTTAGGACCAGACATTTTAGTGAAGAGGTTGGTATGAAGGTTTATCAACCAGAAGTCACTTCAGTTATTTACATTTTCTCTGTCTGTGTTGGTAATGATAAATAAAACTCTTTTTTGAACGGATGTTTTATACATATACACCATCAGCCCTGCCATTTGTTAGCGGTTAGCTAAGTTACTGAGTCGGGTTACTATGTATGAAGCAAAATTTAACAAAGGTGAAACTGGGTCCACGGCTTACCTGATAATATTTTGATGAACATTTTAAACATTTTAACATAGTTGCACACAAAATCTACACATTTATAATTAACATTAATGTCATGATCAATGATTAATGTTATGTGAATTGAAAATGTATTTTTTGTAATGTGTACTCTATTATATATTTCTACATATGTCTCCTTTCTCCTCTTCCCCTCCTCCTCCTCCTCCTCCTCCTCCCCCTCTTCTTCTTCTTCTTCTTCTTCTTCTTCTTCTTCTTCTTCTTCTTCTTCTTCTTCTTCTTCATTTTAAGGTATTATAGTTCTAAAGTGACTAACAACCAATTGTGAACTTTCACAGTATGGAGGATGCATTGAAGTTTTGCACAAGCTAGTAATAGCAGCTAATTTCATATCTACTGTTTAATATGTCTATAAATGTGCATCATGCTCCAAAATCTGTAGTTAGATTTCCATTATGTTTGAGTTCCAACTAAAATAATATTTGGTAAAATTTCTCAGTACAGGAAATTTGTCAGTTCTTAGTAATCTTAATTGTTTATTTAAAGAAATGTGTAGGAAGTTTTAGAGATTTAGATTTGATATATTTAGGTACTCCATGTTTACAAGCTGTAGTGTATTATGAGTAATACTGGACTGTTCTTTCTTATTTCAAAATTGTAGCATGTCAGGTTAATTCTAATAATTATTGAGAATCAACTGATACTGTTGAGCCTAAAGCTCTCTTAGATTTGCTCATGTTAGGCAGTTCAATGTCACTGAGCATGTTCTACTGGGAACTATCTATTAGCCCTTAAGACTTAGTAGAAAATTCATAAAAATATATACCGAAATGCATATTTATGAGTCTTTCATGTGTGAATAATAAACATTAAGTGAACCAGTGTCCTCGAGATAAGATTCCAAGACCGACATTTTTAAAAGGAGAATTTGATTCATTAAAATTTGTTAATAAGATCTCAAGCTGCTTGACTTCATGCTAAATAACATGGTAATATAAAAGACTTTTACAAGGTGTGAAGGGCAGTGATTTCAGATGAATAGTGTAGCAGAAGGTCACTTAATATCGAGAGGAAATTATGTAATATGCCATGAGTCTATAAATTGTACAGTGTAATATGCAGTAATATTAAGAAAGACAGATTATGTATTTTTTTTTCAAAAATGACATTCAGTTCCATGGTATTTTAAAAAGGATTTGTATAGGAGATAGATATGGTTTAGGGAAATCCAGATGCAGACAAAAGTTCTAGTACTATCAGAAATCTGTGATTATATATCTGTGAAAGCTACACATAAGACAGTTTGATGTGAAACTCACAGGGCAGTTACTTTGGCACACTTTCTGTAATGTAAACAATGGTCAGAAAAAATGCCCTTGTTTCCTTAAGTTCATTGAGTGATGAGGTATTAAGGATTCTCAAGAATGTGTTTATGTGACTGTTTATCTGTGTGTATCTGTTTTCTGCATGAGCCCAAATCAGCCTAGTGATGTAAGCAGAATATAGTTTTTAATTGCAGGTCTATGGTTGGGGGATCTTTATCATATACTATGACATGAGAATATTATCACATAGTCTGTTATACAATTTGGACAAGATTATCCTGAGATCATCTTCTTCAGTGTGCAATATAATAAGCTTACATAACAGATAACATTGCAAGGTGTAAAAACAAGTCCAATAACTTTATTTCTAAACTGTGATTATGTAAAATAAAGATGATATAAGATGACTACCAAAAATAGTTCTTGGTTAATTTTATTAGTATTTAAAAAGGTACTACTAATCTTACTACTATGACAACATGTTATTCTTTATCAGTTGTGTTTCTTTTTGCTCTGTATCTGTGTAGCATTTAGGAAGGCCCATTTTTGTAACATGTCTGCTTCCCAAAACAATAAATAATTCAGAGCACGTGGCCTGACATCGCAGAGAGAAGAATCTTGACTTTGTTCCACTGCAGACAATCGTCTCAGGTCCTCCATGATCTCTGGCTGAAAGTATACACACACACACACACGCACACACACACACACACACACACACACACTTGGACACACAACGCACTGTTCTGGTAATGGGCGTTGTGCATCACCATATCTCTGTTGATGCCAGCTGTGGTGAATCACTTCCTGGCAAGAAATAGGTTTTAAACACAGTTATGAGGATGGTGGTGCTACAAGATTATTCAGAATCAGCTCTGTCTCCTAGCACACTAACACTCTTAGCATCAAACTAAGCAGCTGTATTGATTCAGGCTCCTGTGGGTTATCTGAGTTATCAAACCCAGGATGCAATATGATAGGCCTGCCTAGAGAGAAGAAACCTCGGTGTGCCCTGATATAGAGCAGTTTCAAAGCAGGAAAATAGCCTGCGTTGCAGGTTGCTAATTTAAGCTACTTCTTGGTGCATCTTTATTCAAATAGATACATGCTTTATATTTATTATGCCATTGTCCGTTGTTTTAGGTTCCTTGATATACCCTAATAATCTTTAAATCATTTTTATGCATCATAACAGTAACTGAGTGTAAATATAACTATTGTTTATGATTCATTTTTCTAATGGATGCACCATTAACACAGAGCAGGTTTTCTGCTTCAGATTTTGCAGTGCAGGTGATGTTAGATGCCTGTTATTACTTCTTAGATGGTTTCTGTAATGTTTATGTGTATAGAAATATATGGTGTTCAGTACTTCTGTCCAGCAGAGGCCAATTTTGCACAGCTTTAATTAAGGTGGCTTGTTGCTAGGTATTTTGCAGGTTCAGCTCAGAGGTAATTACATGAAGTCAGCTCTGAGATGCTCTTGAGTCTCATGTAAATATTATTTGTGATTTGATCCTAAATTTCATATCTATAGTATGAACTTGAAACAGGAAAAAGTTGTATGTACACAAACTAAAAATTATATGTACAAACATAGGTTGGTGTTTGTGCACCATCCTTTAGTTTCAGGATGATAAAAAATGAACAACTGGCTGATTGATTTAAATAATGAATGGACCTTATACTGATGAGAGAGTGCATTCATCAACATACATCAGGTCTTTTTTTCATGATGAGGCAGTTTTTGTGGACAGTTCTAACACTTCAGAAATCAAGCATGCATCAGCTGTTAATCAGCTGTCCACGACGCGTATCAATCGTATTACACGTATTACGACATCCATATTACCTGACCATTTAAATTCCCATTCATAGAGCCATTCTAGCGCTTCGCTGCTGCCGCGATCTAAACTCCCTCCTCCAACCCCGACTCCACCATGCCGGAACCCGTGCTTGCTGTACCAGTTTACGTCTTAAATCTCCACATATTTTTCTTATGTCTCTCCCTCTCTCTCTAATTATTTAATTATCTATCTATCCATTCATTTATTACTTTCCAAAAATGCGTAAGCGAGCATATCAATACTATGCATGCTAGTGGGTCTGTTAAAAGGGGGGTCTATTCTATTTTCTAGTCGCTGCTCTCCCCGTTCTGTCCATGTATGCGCATGGACGCCCGCATGGATTCTTGCCCAGAACAGAAGCATACCGCCAACACTAACTGTATGCATATGATCTAATAACATAACTTGTGACAAAGTGGTCCTGACAGAGGTCTTTTTATGATGGTGTGTCATGAAGAGTGCATTCACACCATGATCTATAAGGACAATCATTGTTAAAGCATTATGCACTCCATATGTATAAAGTAAACTGAGACACAAATTGATCATATCTAACCACAAATGTAGAAATTAACCTCAGCTAAATCCTTTGGCTTTGAATAATACCAATGTATAATTTGAATTATACCACTTGGCCTGGTCAAGCATAAATTGCATCAGACTCATTTGCTGTGCTTTCACATAACGTACCAGTAAGTCTCTATAGGTTTTTTGTTTAAATAATCATCTACAGTATATGACTGATTCTGATTCTGAAACACCAAAGCCATTGCAAACACTTAGAGGAAGAGCGTAGAATGTCCATAACTCCATAACCTATCTTGTAAGATGTCTGTGTATTATAGTTTTCCAATCCATTGATTCTACATTTACATTTACAGCATTTGGCAGACGCCCTTATCCAGAGTGACGTACATAAGTGATTAAATCTCTAACATTGAATACATTAATGCTGGTTCACTAGGTTACATACTTAAGATACCATGAGTTTAAAACATTTGTTCAAAGTTACAATGAAAAAGTGTCAAAGGTTTTTTTTGTTTTTTTTTAAAGATAAGGAAAGAAGTGCTAGTTGAAGTGTTTCCTGAATAAGTAGGTCTTCAACCGCCGCTTGAAAATAGCCAGTGACTCAGCTGTCCGGACCTCTAGGGGAAGTTCGTTCCACCACCTCGGTGCCAGAACAGAGAAGAGTCTTGTAGTATACTTGCCTCTTACCCTGAGAGATGGTGGAACCAGTCGAGCAGTGCTGGTAGATCGGAGGTTGCGGGGTGCAGTGCGAGGAATGATGAGGGCTTTGAGGTAAGAGGGAGCTGGTCCATTTTTGGCTTTGTAGGCCAGCATCAGTGTTTTGAATCGGATGCGTGCAGCTACCGGAAGCCAGTGGAGGGATCGCAGCAGTGGGGTGGTATGCGAGAACTTTGGCAGGTTGAAAACAAGCCGGGCAGCTGCATTTTGGATCATTTGCAGAGGACGGATTGCGTTCATAGGTAGACCTGCCAGCAGTGCATTGCAGTAATCCAGTCTAGAAATGACAAGAGACTGATCAAGTACCTGGGCAGTCTGTGTGTACAAAAATGGCCCAATCCTTCTAATGCTGTAGAGAAGAAACCGACATGAGCGAGTCACATTAGCAACATGAAAGGAAAAGGACAGTTGATTGTCCATGATTCTGTTGGTTATTATTTTATATGATTGATATATAATATCTTTACAGCAGTAGTTTTCTCTCTCTGACACATAATTACTGTATGCAATTCAATTGCATTGTCTTTAATAATAAGCACTGGGCAGAATTATGCAGTTTGTGCTATTAGATGTAATGTCACATTTTATCGCTCAGATTGTGACTCAACTTGCGATAATCCCTTGGTGTTATTTAACCGGGAATTTTTTTTCACGGAGTGATCTCATTCTTCGGCCTTGCCTCATTGTGACACACAGAGGAAGTAAGAGTCATCTGAAGGATCTTGCAGTCATCACTGTAAAGCTGTAAAGCTCCCCCTCTCCTCTTCAGCTCTAAATGCACTGTTTACTGTAAGACATGTAAAACAGCTTGATAATTTGGTCTTGTTAAAATACATTTAATGCTATTAACATGTGTAAGCACATATATTTTTTTACCTTCTGTGATTTACAAGAGAGGCATGGCTATTTATTCTTTCTTTTTGTACATCTCTCTCTCTCTCTCTCTCTCTCTCTCTCTCTCTCTCTCTCTCTCTCATGTGGGTAAGATGAGTACACTTTGTGGCTGTCACTGTCTCATCGGGACTTTAAGGGATGGAAGACAGGAATGAAAAGCTGATTTCACTCTTTCAGAATGAATAATTTTAAAGTTATTAGACTTCTGGGATATATAGATTTCTCTAAAGCTGGATGTTGGCAGTAAAGTTGTCAGGTTGTCTTCCACTGAACTCAACAGTGGTTGTCTTCAGTCCTGCTGCAAATAACTGATTCCCTATTATACATTCGAATACAGTTACTTCCTTACAGAGACACATGATATGCACATGATATGCACATTAAGATAAGTGTTAAGTGTTAAGAAGATTCAGCATACTGTATGCACTCATGGGTTTTTAAAGTCATTTCTATCATTTCTTGCTGCCCTTTGTATTTTGTTTGAGGCTGAAGTAAATGCAGGCCTGTCATTCACATGTTTAAATAGCAAAAGCAAAGTGGACTACATGCTAGACAGAGTGGAAATGTAAGGAAGTCATATTGCCAGAAGGATACAAGTAATTGGTGCATTTATTTCTGTTCAGAAACAAGTGGCAATAGAAAACATACTAACTTTTTTATTACCACACAAATTACAGAACAATGGAATTATTTTATGTGCTGGGGCAACTATGATGCAGCGCCCTTGGAGAAACAGGGGTTGAGGGTCTTGATCAGGGGCCCAGCAGTCTCAGCTTGGTGTGCTGGAGCTTGAACCACAACCTTCCAATTAACAACCCATAGCCTTATAATGCAAAAATAATGACCAATTTATTCACGATTTATGTCTATCAGGGCTTCTATATGTAAGGTTAAGAAAGTAGTTGTTGTACAGATGGTTATAATACAATTTTTTAAAAATATTATTATAAATGAGACAACAGAGAGTATGTCAATCCCTTTTTCAGTTTTAGAAAGAATTCTAAAGTATCAGTACAAACAGAGTAGATCACTGAATGCATACAGATGCTGGTGAACTTCAGATCCATTGCTGATGGAGAAAATTAATATGAATATCAGAAGTGTCTTGATCACAGAAATCGACTTATAAAACCCCATGATGTTACTTTGTGATTTATGTGCTAGCTAATATTATGGGAGGATAAGTGAATGCAAAAATTGCACACAATCCTCTTTACTTCAAAATGGTAAATACTCAAAAAAATGTCCTTGGGCATGTTACTGTCCAAGTGACAGCCAATTTGTATGCCAGCAGTGCATGAAATTGACTCATAGTGCATTTTCCTCCTTAATCCCCTTTTTGAACTTAGAAATAAATCAATATGTTTCATACTCATTCACTCAGGATCTCTTTTCTTCTTTTCTTCCCCTTTACCTCATTTATTCTCCACACAGTTTGTTGCAGAGTCCCCATCGTACGGATCTAGCACATTTTCAACATGAGCATTGCGGTGTCACCGATAGCCAGTGAGGCTGCCTCACCTATGATCACCTCTGTCACTCCCACCTTGGAGTCCAGCCCTAATCATGGTCCATGTGGACCTAATGAAAGTGGAGATAAGGTGCTTCAGAGCCCAGAATACCGACAGAGGAATCAAAAACCTCCTCCCCTACACACAGGGGCAGATTGGAAGGTGGTGCTTCACCTGCCAGAGATTGAGACCTGGCTGAGAGCTACAGCAGAGAGAGTGAGGGACCTTACGCAGTCTGTGCAGCAGGACAGCCTCAACAGGCACGTGGATGTTCACTTGGTGCAGCTAAAGGTAAGAGACACTCTTTAATGCCTTTAATGATAAAACTGCTATGCACTGTCACACAGATGTACTGTACATGTAGCTGGACAAGAAGATGTGCTAAAATGTATAAATAAATTATATTCCATTTTTCATATAGTGCTTTATTTATTTATTTATTTTTAAATAACCAGTGTCCTGTAGACAGTATATAGTAACAACTCGTGGTTAGCTGCTTTAACTTAGTAGCTCCACTCAGTGTGTTTCGGTGATCATCTACATTTGTTGAAGTATTGTGTGGTTTTGAAGTATTGAAGCTGTAGCGCTGGACCTAAATGCATCATGTATTTGGTCATTGAATCTTTCCAATGGAGGGTGGAGTGTTCCATAATTAGGTTATGGAGTTATGGACATTTTTTTACATGAGATCCATCCATCTGTATTTTCATTGTACAATTGTAGAAATAACAAACAGTTTAAATACTTCATATATATTGTTTTTTTTTTATGTCAAATGTCATGGAAATACATGGGGAATGTACATGTAAAATAGCAAACTAGGTTATTTACTTCTGATAACAAGAAACAGGACATCAGATGAGTAACATTAGATAGGACAAGTTAAAAAGCTAAAACACAGTTTAAAGGTAATGATGGCTTTAATGATGGTCTGTGGCTTTTTTTTGCCTTCTTTATTCAAGCTAACTGCATTTGGAAGATAGTTAGCTAGGTTAGCTACCTTATAATTATGCTTTTTAGCATCATTCTTGCTAGTTAATTTCTAGCATCTGTATTGCTAACTAACTGAGTTGTCACTTGATAAATGAATAATTTGGACCTAGATTTAAAGTCATCTTATTGTTATTCCCTTGGTAACTGCTACAGCTCAGATTTTACCCAATGCCCCTTTTAAATGAGCATTTATATAATTGCTGTATGAGGGATTCCTATTAATAGAAAGTGTGCAGGCTGTGTATATTTGCAGTGCAGTGTATTGAAAAAGGAGTGAAGAAGTGGTTCTTGGAACAGCAGATAGATGAGACGGTGATGTTTTAAGGCTTTTGCACGACACTGCTCTCTCAGCTTGTTCATGCTGCAGTGACAGAAAACATCTGTTGACATCCATGCATAAAAGAGAACTATCCTCTCATCTCTCAGATTTTAGATAGCTCTGACACATGTTCCTCTGATCCCTTTTATGTGTAAAACACATACACTGAATCCTCTCATGCCACAGCTTTTTATAGCCGAACTGCGGCCGTCAATAAATAATGTGTAAAGGTTTTAACCAGGGAAGGGACATGCTTGTTTTGAAGCTTGAACAAATGTGAGACTTTACCTATGTGGACAAATAACATCTCTCTAATGGAATGCTTAGATAATTGTTTTGTTGTTTTGGTTTTGTATTGTTTTATTAGAAATGGTTTGAATAGAAACATCTGTTTGTTTTAGAGAGCTCTTTATAATCATAAAATACACAGCTTGTTTCTTTTTTTTTTAAGATTGCTATGATTTAAAAAAACACACATCTACGCTTGAGAAATCTCTCAAGCTTAGATGTAAAATCATGGTTCATATGATTACATAAAACAAGAGTCACAAAACAAGTTTCCAAAGGGCAAGGTAGTAATCAAAACAAATAAACGGTACAACAGAACATGAACAGGCAGTGACTGAATCGAGGCCCAAGCGAAACAAATTAAATATCCAGAGCGTTATACAGAAGATTAAAAGGCTTACTAACATCACTGTTACAGCAGCAGGAGTAAAACTGCACATTGTTTATGAATGAACCTGAGAGAAAGTGTGCTTGATTGGAAGTTTGGAGAATGTGAAGGGAGGATAGGATGCTTGGTTACTCGTGTGACGGAACTTCACTGAAACACAGTTTGTGGTTTTGTCAGAGAAAGAAAGACGTCTGGGAAAATGTTAAAGATCTGTGTAAAATGGTAAAAAATACTATTATGTATTAATAACTTTAGACATTTTTATATCATATGTCATGTGGCAGCCTATGAAAAAAGGCAAGAAAGTCATTCGGAAGTGGATGTTTTAGAAGTTCAAGAATATCTAACTCTTTATTTCTCATTATCATTACCTAACCAGGTCACGGCTTTACCAGGATATAGTGCTGCTATAGTGAATCTAAGGATTTTACAATGAACTGAATCTGATATTTCAATGTTTTCTTTGTGAATGAACAAAAATCAAAATTAGTTCCAGATTAGAACAGTATTGTTCTTAGCTTATTAGTTACTCAGTACAACAAGGTTGTAATTGTTATGTTTTTTGTTAAAACAAAAACTTTTTTCTCTTAGAAATTAATAGTCTGTGCAATAGCTTATGTTGGGATGGTAATAATAGTGCAGAGTGAATGTTTAACTCGGCCTCTCTCAAGACTCTGCATCGGGAATGATTGCACTCTTTGTTTATTCTCTTAGCAGACAATGAATCATTTTGGGTTACGTAGTGCAAACACTGCTGGAATGGAATGAACTAAAGCTCCTCTGTTATTGTGGCTCAGTTATTTCCATTCTTTGGTTAGATTTATTTCAGTGATTTTTCAGTACAAAACAAGTGATGTTTTTGAGTGGAAAACAAACAAACAAACAAACAAACAAACAAATAAAGACATGGCTTAATAATACCACACATACCATAGGCTTAGTCATACAGCCATAGGCTTAGTAAATGTGATTAAATAATTATATCCATGATAATTGACAATCATTTTAATGGATGAAAGTACAGACAAGACGAGTTGAAGAGTGCAATGTTTGCTGTGCTCTTACAGATAATAAGTGTCCTTTGTTAGCTGACTCATCCTAAAGCAGAGTAAACAATCCTCTATGCAGTGCTGTGGCCTTTCAGGAGAGCAAGTCTACTCTGTTGTTGTGCCAGAGTCACTTCCAGATAAGTGAAGACTGCCATCTAGTGGAGGAAAATATTATGATTAATAAATTCATGCCTTACTTTGGTTTGTCGATTGGCATATTTAATACAGACAACTAAATTGTTAATTTACTGATATATAATTATATCTAGTTAATTTACTTATATATAATATAGTTGGGAAAAGATTTCACTTAAATAAAAAAAAAGCTAATGAACATACACTCAGATTTCAGCAGGGCAGAATAAAGGCACGTGTATGGGCACTTTTATAAACAACGTGAGCATATGGTGTCAAATATTGTATTTACAAAATCGATAATCTTCATTTAATTTTTAATAAAACTACACCTTGACAAATGTAAATGCATTTAATATAGACATCTTTATTGATCATTTCCTATCATAAGATTTAAATATAAGAATAATTTAAATATTAGATTTTTAAGTCGTTTTTATTTTCCTCAAATTTCAAGGATAAAATAATCTAATGCTAGTTTTTAGCATTTATTTTTAATAGATCATGAAAGCTTGAAATTAGCCTAAAAATATTAGGATTTTTAAGATTATTATATTATATATATTATTATATTATACTTTTTAAGACCTTTTTCCCTTTTTTTCAAAGAATTTTTCTTTACCTTTCTTCTGTCTAGAATCCTACTATTTTACGATTTCATATTTACCACAACATTACAGTTTATTTTGATGTCATCATAAATTGAAGGGACTCTTTAGCTTTACTTTAAGGGATGCTGGTATGTGTTTTACCACTAGATGGTGTCATCATCACTAGATTTGGCTTAAATGGGAAAAAAGATAAGCAAGACATCTTATACACACAAAACGTTTATAGAAAAGGTGATATTAATACAGCTATGTACAGAATGTGTAGTTGTCGCCGTATGTTGTGCTGCCACCATCCACCAGCAGCTGGGTGTAGAATGTGGAGAGAGAGAGAGGAGGGTGTGTGAAGATCTTACTTCACAGCTGCCGTGTATACATTCCTCTTCTGAGCTTTACCCACTAAACAATGTGCACTCAGTGGGTGTGAGCAAACTTGTGTCTAGTTAAATTAGACATTCACGTACATATGCATACAATGAATCATATTCTGAGGCTTACAGAGCGCAGGCAGGATCATGTCTCAGTTAGAGAAGGATCGCAGCTGCTTGTGGCCATTTATTTCGGGTGATGTAATCTCAGCACTCTGGACAATTTGGATAATCCAGACATGTTATCGCTCTCAACAAGAGAAAGAGAAGCAGACATTAAGCATTGAAATGAGGTGGAAGTGTTGAGCAGAAAGAGTTTACATGTTATGTCGTTCTTTTATCCCTGCAGAAATGGTGGAGTCGCCAAAACAGTCTGAATTAATGTTAATATGTGAGGAGGCTGTCAGGCATAGGACCAGCATACACTGTATATCTACATATCTACTATTTCTTAATAATTAGGTTACAGTAAACAAATCTAAGATTATTAAGCATATTTCTAGTTGTTTCTGTGTGTATTTTAAGCGCTTGTTCTGTTTATGTTCTTGTTCTGTTTCTGGATCATTTTCTTAATTAACTTCTAGAGCGAAGCAAAGTTATCTAGCAAGTATACTGCTAATAGACTAAGAAAATAAATAAATAAATTTTATCGACTTATATATTTTTTTAAAATCTCATTTTATACAACTGAGCCTTGCTCAGCAGTGGCAGCTTGGTGGAGCCGGGATTCAGTCCAGCACCTTAACCACTAAGCTCCAACATCCACCAATTGTTGAAAATAGTCAACAATGTTTAGAGACAGGTGTAATAATCTTTGATTTCTTTATTGTAACCTTGTACAAAGAAATAGTAGATAATTTGGACTAGAATCAAGATGCCATGTTTGCAATCTAGCAGCTCACAGCTCTGTGTCTCTCAGCAGCAACAAAATCAACAACAACAGAAAGTGAGTGTGTCTAAGGGCGTGTGGAAAGTCATAGGCTCTGGGGAGTGTGAGTGTGACCTCTCCAGTAGCAGATGTCTGGCCCGTTTGCACTTGGCTATTTTCAGTGAACCCGGCACAAGGGCTATGGGGAGGATGGGAGGGAGGTGGAATCCTAAAATAGTAGTGCAGTGGCGAGAGCCCCTCCTTCATAGAGAGGAAGGGAAAAACGGGTCAGTGTTGGGGGTGTGAAAGACAGAGTAAAGGCGGACATACAGAACAGCCTCTAAAACATGTGATCAACAGTGTAGCTGCAGATCAACCTTGCATGCTTACTGTAAATGCACTACTCTTTTATTGACTGAAATTCTTTCTATTTCATCTGAACTCAGGCAGCACAGAGGAGGTAAGCATAAGCCATTATAGATGGGATTTTGCTGCCACTGGTGTGAAACAGGATAGTGTTAATGGGGTTAAATCATTTTCTACAATAAAGGGACACTTGGAATTTGATTATCATGCATTACAGTAGTATAATTTTATTCACTTGGTGGAAGTGCATGGTTAAGGTTACAGCCAATTATGTCATACATTATAATGAAATATATTATGCCATACATTATAATGTAGGCTTAAACTCTAATCTGATTAGTTAAATCTATTATATAAAAATGCTGTAATAGTTTTATATCTATTACATATTAGATAAATGTTTCCATAACACAAGCTATATATTTTCTACATTGCTTTTCTGTGTATTTAACAAGGTTTTTTTGCTCATGGTTTAAAAATGCTGCATGTGTGCTTTACTTATAAAAATAGTAAGAATGCACATGGTGTTGAGTCTTACAGAAAGTGCATGGTCTTAAACTCCCTGTTGTTTGTTTACACTGTTCACATGTTGCGTGTTTGCTGCACATACTTGGCAAACTAACCACCAACGCAAGAGCTAAAGCACGATATCTCAGACCTATTTAGTCATTTGTTAGGTCTTATCTGTCATTATTGCATATGTATGAGTTATGTGCTGCAAATGCTCATGAAATATTACTATAATGTTACAAAGGTTAATGGTCATTAATGCTATTATTAGAATCATGTGCAATTGTCTTTATTATAATATTTGTATATTTGTTAGCATTATTTGACCTGAGGTGATGTGAAGTTCTGTGCACAGAGTGAGATGCTGTTTTGTAGATACAGTTGACTCTTACTGTAGTGTTTTTTTTTTTTGAGCTGCTGTGGTATAAGTCTCGTGTAGGGACTCTGTCATGTTGGCAGAAGCTCTGACCTACATTCAGACATGCCGCATTATATTAGGAGGCAGGAAGCATCATGGCCAAGAAGCTGGTGCCGGCGGGCAACAACACAGAGCCACAACGTCGCGGCAGTTGCTTTGGCATGTCTGAAGTGTTCTAATCCTACAGAGCTGCCGGAGTCCTAATATCTTGATTTTAAGCAGTGCAGTAGAAGTCAGTTGTTTTAAAGTTAGCAGGAATCTCCTAGATGTAATGTTGATGCTGAGATCACTGAGAAAGTCACTTCACTTGCAGGCTTCATAAGAACTTCATACTGTAACATTTATCTATGGAACAAAGAAACAACAGTGTTGTTACAGAGTTTATTTCTAGAAATAGATTCAGGATGTTACTCTCTAACAGTTACTAACACAGCAGAAAGGTCTGTGCAAACAGGATTACTATACTTAGTATTGGACGTTATAATAACTTGAGTATGTTATTGTATTATGATTCTACACCTGTGTGTGTTTTCAACATTCTCTCCATGTCCCCATGGGTTTCCCTCGGGGGGACCTGGTTTTCTCCAATCTCTTTTGTTTCCTCAGGCCACTAGGTTGGTTGGTGTGTGTGTATGTGTGTATGTGTGTGGGGCTGGCTAAGAATGTCATATGTTCCCAGCAGCTGGACCCCAGTTTTAGGCCAGGTTTCTGTCTCACAGTATTAAATTCTGAAATTAGACTTTTAATATCATCAGTCTGTAACTTATTCCTTAGAGACAGAAACAAAAAGCAGTCATGAAGTCAGTCACGAGGCAGTAAACATATTTGTAATCCTGATCCTACAAGCAGCTGTACTTGAATCCTGAATATCTATCTATCTATCTATCTATCTATCTATCTATCTATCTATCTATCTATCTATCTATCTATCTATCTATCTATCTATCTATCTATCTATCTATCTATCTATCTATCTATCTATCTATCTATCTATCTATTTGGAACATGGGTTTTTGAGTTTTTTTAGCCACTGGCTAGATACTGTTAACGCAATTCAGCAACATGCTTATCTCTGAGAAAGAAAAGATTCACAAGCTTGGGGTGGAATTGACTTAAAAAAGAAACTACAAAAACACTGTCCTGATCTGAGCCTTATCATGTCCATCCAGTTAGCATAGTGCCTTCTGTTTATACACACGCATGCATGCACACACGTAAACACACACACGTAAACACACACACGTAAACACACACACACACACACACACACACACACACACACACACACACACACACACACACACACACACACACAGAAATAAATGGTTACAGCAGATTTTTTTCAACAGTGACATACGAGTTGTACTGAAGTGTTCTGTAAAGTCATGCTTCTAAATGTTTGCAATTAAATGTCTATGCTATTAAATCTCCATGTTTAGTTATTATTAACTCTCATAATAGACACATAACTCTGTGTTTTTACTCTAATAGCTTTTGATAATCACAGTACTGAAGTTATGGATGTGCTGTTAATGAAGCATAAGATATTGAATGATCATGATTAGGCTGACTATAGGAAATTACAGGAACAGGGCTAGACTGGGTTTGCATATATGGCTCCATGGTGGTAGGGGTATAAGTTGTAATGGAATGGTTTTCATATCTAGGATAAAGCAACAAAATAATAATTATGATCATCTCCATTTAGTTTTTTGTCCCTAAAGTGTGATCAGTGGCATTAGGCATTGTGGCAGTTCACAGTGCAACGTGGCACAGAGTTGTTTACGCTGTGATATTGCATGTAAATTATTCACATCTCATGTGAAACTGACTCAAGTGCAGAATGTGGAAGTATGACCTAAGTCTTCCTGTATTATATTTGGTGCTTGTATAGTTTTCAAAACATTCTACAGTGCTTACAGTAGTTTATGGTAGGTCTTTTTTTAATGTAACCACCGGAAAGTTGGTTTACTTTTTGGTTTACTTTGAACACAAGACTTATTAATCATTACAGGTGTCTTTAGATCTTACACATTTTGTGTTTAGTTTATTTCTGTTTTCAAGCTCTTTTTTTATGATGACTCTTTTGTATTTCTTATTATTTTTTTCCACTATAGTGTATATTTTGTCTCTAGTTTTGTTACCGCTCAGATTTTTCAGCAGTTGTCAAAAGCATGCATTGCATTTCTTTTCACAATATGTCAATACGAAAGAATATCAGCTTTGGTTTAAAATCCTGTGAGGTGATTTAGCAGTTGTGGTAATAAAATGAGTAAAATCTCCTATATGTGTGTGTGACATAGGACATCTGTGAGGACATATCAGATCATGTGGAGCAGATCCATGCGTTGCTGGAGACTGAGTTCTCCCTGAAGTTGCTGTCGTATTCTGTGAACATCATTGTGGACATTCGCACCGTGCAGCTTCTTTGGCATCAGCTCCGTGTGTCTGTGCTGGTTCTGAAGGAGAGGCTTCTCCAGGGCCTGCAGGACTCCAACGGCAACTACACACGACAGACTGACATACTGCAGGCTTTCAGCCAAGACCACGACCAGGTCTGTCACCCACACACACATACACACAAACACACACACGCAAAGTTTGTATCATATGTATATATATACACACACACACACAGACAGACAGACACACACACACACACACACACACACACACACACACACACACACACACACACACACACACACACACACACACACACACAGGTTTAAATAGCCATAGATGCTAGATAAGACAAAATAGGAAAAATATATACTGTACTAGATAATACAGTACATAGACAATTTATTATCCCTCATTTTTATCTTAATTTATGTGCAATAAGTGCTATTCATGTACAAATTATATACGGTACTTGTTTTGGAATAAATAAGGATAAAAATATTCTTGTTTTCAAAACTATTACGTCCTTATAAATTACATTACATTATATGTATAAATGACAATAAATTTCACTATATACAGTAAATAAAACTATGTACAATATAAACATGAAAGTTCATTTAGCTTTTAATAATGCTTTGGATGCTTAAAAGAATGTGAATCAACATACATGTTGTGCTCAGGACTGAACCCTAAACTCTTAGCTATAGCACCACAGTTCCAAAAAATGATGGCACAGGAATTTTTTATACAATAAAAAATTTTATATAAAAAAGTGTATATGTAATATATAAATATATCATTAGCAGACATTTCTGTATGAATTTTAACTTTTTAGATAATTTATAGAACACAATGGGCCATGTTATTTTGCTGTACCACAACATCATGTAGATTATTTTCCCCATAAAAACACATTTCTTTTTGAATAACAGCACATACAAATAAAACTCCTCAACAATTACAATTATTATTTATTGTAATATAGCATGTCATTTATGACAAATAATCTATGAATGTACCTATACATATAACACTGTGCTTTGCTTTTTTCATCATCTTGCCTCCAGGCTCGATTGGATTCTCTGACAGAGGTGGACGACTCGGGTCAGCTGATTATTAAGTGTAGTCAGGACTACTTCTCCCTTGATTGTGGCATCACTGCCTATGAGCTGAGCGACTACAGCCCCAGTGAAGACCCAGAAAGTCGAGGCCTGGGACAAGACCCACGCTCCCTCTATCCTGAGCTGGAGCGAGACTTCCCTGAATTGCTTCAGAGTGTGGATCTTCTCACTATTGCTGCCTCCAGACAGAGCCAAGAATTTTCCTCTCCTAGAGAGGAGGAATCAAACGAAACCACACAGGGTTCTGTGGGTGAACTAACAAGATTGAAACAGGGGCCTGGGGAGCAAACAACTAAATCCCACCAGGGGCCTGTGGAGGAGCCAGCCACATCCAATCAGGGGCCTGTGGAGGAACCATCCAAAAACCCCCAGGGGCCTGTGGAGGAGGCAGCTAGTTTTACCCCTGAGACCCAGAGCAAGCCTATGGACCAGGAACTATCCATGCACCCAACTATGCTTGGAGACACTGATATTGGCCTCTCCAAGCGTCCACTCCAAGGCTCTCACAGTAATGACACATCACCTACTCAGCCTTCCATGCCCAAGAAGCCCATGTATGTAGAAGAATCGTCCCTCCTGTACCAAGCTGACATTAGTAGAAGCACACCATCTCTCCTGGATTTGCCTGATCGTTCTAGATTCTGGCTGGACCTGGAAGCAGTGTACCCCAACAGTGGAAGTCAGTCAGATGAGAATCTGCACATCATGAATGTGAAGAACAGGCAAATGAGACACCAAACAGCTTTCCAGAAGGGCAAAGTCCAAATGCTTCTCCAGAGAAGCTTATCTGTAGCTGAGCAGGAAACCGACACTGAACACAGTAACATGTACTCATGCTCAAAGAGTAAGCACTCCAAAACCAAACAGGTAAACAGTGACTCTTCCACTCCTCCACCATCTTCAGGGGAGGAAACCTCAAATCACAAAGCTTGTGAAAGCTCTCCTAGTCTGGATGATCATCTTCCAAACACAGATTCTCTGTGGATCTTGCCCAAACAGAGCTCTCCTACCATTGAGAAGAACAGAAGCCCTAAAGGTGATTGCTGGTACGGCTCTGAGGAATTCCTTGCTCTTCCTGCCCAACTAAAGAAGACTGAGATGCTGGCCTTGAAGTTGGAGAGTTTGGCTCAGGCTTTACCCCCAAGAACCCTGCAACAGTCAGTTCAGGATGTGGACAATTGGGAGCTGACCGAGGCTAACCAAGAATGGGAGACCAATACCCATTTATTTTCACCCCAGCCCAACAGGAAGCACTTCTCATCAGGGAGGTTTTCATCCTCTTCTAGTGATGTGGCTCCCTCTGTAGGGGAAAGTATCGAGTCTGGACCTCTCAGTGACTTGATGTCAGAAGATGAGGGTGGGTGGTGTGCACCCAAGTCTCTAAGAGCTGAGAGGATTACTATGCAACCTGAGGCCTCCAGGATGGTACTCCAGTGTACACCTCTGATCAAGCAGCTACTGGAAGACATCCAGCACCAGGAGAACTACCAGGACATTTGGGGAACGTTAGAGGTGAGATTATTTTATTCAGTGTTTCAGTTAGGAATTGGGCACATTTTAGTGCAGTTACTGCTTACAAAGACATTCCATGAACCCCTAAATAGTTATAAACTGATTTTTTTTTTGGTATAACATGCTTTATTTTTGGTATGTTGTGTTAGGGAAAGCTCAGTGCATTCATATATTTAGATACAAATACACATTATAAATACAGATCCTGAAGTATTTTACATAAATAGGCTAATAATGTGGTTGCTACTTATAAATTGCGGCCATCAAAATTGAGAAAATTTAGTACAGCTGAAGAGAACTTTGAATCCATAATATTAACAATCAGCAATTTACACTCATATTTGCTACAATCTCAGTAGCCCAAATCCATAACTCCTAGGCCAAATCAGTCCAAAAGAAGTAATGGACTTGTTATGGCACCTTTCATAGAGCTTACTACAGAACCAAATGTATACTTTTTGGGTACCTGCTTATAAACAAACCCCTGACCATACTCCTGCCCAGGAATGAGGAGCAGGAGAAAACCAATTCCTTAACCTGGACTTTTAGATCTGCAGTGAGGAATACTTAAATAAAGGTGGTACACTGCTGCCACCTGGTGGTTCAAAAAATACAGGCATTATATTGTTTCCATTAGAATCTTATTTAGCCATTTAATCAAATATGTGAAAGTGAAAATATATCCATTTTGTGCATGAGGAAATATAACAATAAACTTAACCATAAATGAACAAATAAAATCTCTTTTTCTATGTGTATATATACAGTATATATATATATATATATACTATACTATACTATAGTTTAGTATAGACATTTTTCCTGTTACTAAAACATGCAATACATCTGTTCTGAAACATTCCATAATGTTCTCCCATGTAATTTGCAAATCTCTGCTTGCAGAACTGTAACACTCCCCTGATTAGACACCTCCAGCTGATATGATGAATGAGAATCAGTAGTAGAGATGAGAAGACATGAGATGAAAAAAAGATGATAAAATGAATTTCTCTGGCAAGTTCGGTTTACTGTGTATGTGTTGTAAGAAAGAAAAGGAACAGAAGAAAGAGTGAATGGGTGAGTTTGTGTTTGTATCTGTGAGGATGACTGGGCCAGGCTGAGGCAGGCAGCCACATCCACCTGAGATGATGCGTGTCACGGGGGGAAGTGATTGATTACATTAGCATGCAGCCCCTGGAGATGACTTCATCCTCTCTGCAACAGACAGATGGCAGCTGAAGCCTTTGCTGGGGGGAGTCTCAGGGGCTTAGTCAAGTGTAACGCTTCTGACCAACCTCTTCTCCATCTCCCTGTCTCTTTTGCTCGCCTCTCTCTCTCTCTCTCTCTCTCTCTCTCTCTCTCTCTCTCTCTCTCTCTCTCTCTCTCTCTCTCTCTCTCTCTCTCTCTCTCTCTCTCTCTCTCTCTCTCTCTCTCCATCTCTGTCCCACTCTTCCCATCTACCCTGATATATTTCTTCCTTTTTTTTGGTGCACTTTCTTTCTTTCTAAGGCTGTAAATTGGATATCCTTTTTTCCTCATCTTCTTGTAATAGACTCTTTGTTAACATAGTGACCACAGGCTACATATTCATCTGCTTTGAGACTTTTCCATGTAGAGGAGGAGGGCAAGAAGTCTTAGAGATATACAAAGTACAAGCAAAGCCTTTTGATCTCCACTGATGCTTGTATTATGTTGTGTTTGTTAGCTCTCTATCTACACCAGCAGTCTGTGGGTCCTGGTCCTCCCAGTGACATGATAAAAACATGGATTTATTATTACATAAATTTACTAAATATCCTTGGCAATATTCCCATTTAACCTTGAGGTTTTATAATAAAGACTATTGACATTTCAAATATTATTTGATATTCATTCATATGTCTTAGTATCTGATTTATCCTGGTCTGGGTTGTGGTTGTAATGAGACACTAGTCCATTGCAGGGAACCCTGGGAGAACATGCAAAACCCCACATCGACAGATTAAATGTCTGTCTGTCTACCTACCTATACTACATGTCCAAATGTTTGGTGACATTTGACCATCACACCCACATGTGAGCCCAAGCTTCCCATTTGCTAGCATGGCAGTGTCCCAGAGCACAAAGAAAGGTGTGCAATGACTGGAGTGGACTTCAACACCACTGTCCAGGTCTGCTCCCCATGCTGTCATGGCTGAATGAGCAAATCCTCATAGCCACGCTCCTAAATCTAGTGGAAAGCTTTCACAGAAGAGTGGAGATTATTATAACAGCAAAGGGGGACATCTGGAATTGGATGTTCAACCTGTATATGTAAGTGTCACAGTCCACAAACATTTGGACATGTAGTCTGTCTATCTATCTATCCATCAATAGACTGTTCCAAAGGCTACTTAGAACCTCTTTAAAAGGGTAAACAAATCCTTCTGTTCTTAGGCAGCACATTTAAAGGTTGTCCCATAAGATGACTTCTTTCATGCTAGAAGTAAACTGTAGGCTTGTCTCTACAAACGTCCAATTGTATGAGGATGTTTTTACATCTTGCTTCTTGTCTTCCACACTTGCACTTGATTTCATTTTTACCAGCTTTTTTCTTTGAAAATAATTGGGATCAATTCCTCAGGCAGGGATCGAGGTACCACATTTATCCAAACTGCTGCTCGTGCAGTGCCATAGTGCAGCTGAAAGTGCTTTGAGGAGAACACTAACTGTCATATTCAGTAAACATGAACTCAGCGATGCCTACAGTTGGAGTCATGCTGATCACTTGATTATACTCTATTTGCCAGGGATGTGGACTCATTGGTATTCAAATGCAGTGATAGGGAGAAACTTTAGGCAGCTCTGCCACTCAAATATTTACAGGGTACATTCATATCTGAAGAGTTATTTATATTGCGTACGTATTGTATCTATACGTTATGTAGTTTTGCAAGAGAGCTGTTAAAGCAGACAAGCTTCATTGTCTATGTTCAGACCTGAGGATGGCACTTACACTCAGAGCACCATCTCTTCATCTTTCTCTCATTCTTGCTCAATCTATGTCTATCCCCTGTTCTCTCTCCAGCACTTAGCTTTGAAAACAGATGTAGTCTTGCCCACTTCAAAGCTGCTCTCTTTCAGTAGTCGAAGCTAAATATTCGATAAATTATAGCTTTCTTGGCATGTGAAGAGTTCATTTGTATCAATATCTTTGATTTTCTCCAATGTTAGATAATGAGCTGCTATAGCAAAAATGGAGCCGTATCCTTGTATAAAGCCTGGGGGTCTGGCTATATAGTTCATTAAAGATATTACAAAGTGCCATTTGATCTGTTCAGGTTTTTGGCATTAGAATGTGGCTCCAGAGGACTGTGATGTATAAGTGTACGCATTTCGCTGTAATTAGAGGACTGTGTGCCCCTCTCACTGTCTTCTCCCTCTGGTCATCCTCAGGCTTGATCTGAGAGTAAATGGATACAAGGAATGATAATGATTCTTTACGGCAGCTGCAGTTTTACAGATGACCAAAAGGTGGCAGTGGTCACACATCAGAACCACACGAGCAGTTTTCATTCAGCAGCCCGAGCACATCAAGGACAAGTGCTGAATGACATTGTGCTAAGCACTGTCCACGTTAGATTAAAGCAAACTGCTGCTTCCCAACTTTGTGTTTCTCAGACGTTATCAGCGATATCCAACCTCAACATTTAAATGGGCGTTGCATTAGTGGCTACTGATCAAACGTCTATGCAGTTTCACTGGGACTCATGGCTGGACTTCACTTTATATACTTAAGAGAATTTGGATTTTAATATTTTTTCTGTCTCCTGTTTGCTCATGCATGCTGGAACGTATTTGTAGCAAAGTCATATACGTATAAAACATTTTTATATATCATTTAATGTCTTTGTTGTCACCGAAGGTCCTGTTTTTTTTTTTTGTTTTTTTTTTTGTTTTTCAGGAAAAAATGAGCAAAGAAATAAGGTTCTAAATTCAGATGTTTCCAAAAAGTCAGAATATAATTTCTAATACAATATAACATATTGGCTGTGGGATGTTTTTAGGGCTGGTTGATGTGATACAATATTGATAATGAAATAAATTATATCAGGAACCACTTTACTAAGATATACTTGATATTTGAATAATTATATTAAGTATTTTTAATTTTCAAATAACTAGAATTGATGAAAAACTGATCTGATGTACTGAAATGATACAGATTTTCATTCTTTCTATACCAAATGTTCTTTTATTTATATTTGTTATTATTATTATAATTATTATTATTATTTGTGTGTGTGTTTGTAGGGCTTTGTCTCTAAGCTGGATGAGTTTATCTGTTGGCTGAGGGAAGCACTGGAGAGCACAGACAATTGGACACCACCACGAGCCGATATCGAGAGCCTCAGACTTTACCTGGAAACACACCTTGTGAGTCACACACACACACACACACACACACACACACACACACACACACACACACACACACACACACACACACACACACATGCTTGAACCATATAAACTGGCCATGCAACCATTCTGGAATGTTTCCTTCGTTCTTATTAATCAGTTTTTTTCTCACACACCAGACATGTGCTCGCTAAAAGCTTCACGTTGGAACCATTATTTCATTGTGGGATTGTGAGATATGGAAACAGTAGCCTTCTCCCATACAGCACTGATCATTTATTTACTACACGATCAGGGATACAAGGCCAGGCTGATATTGAACAGTTATTACGAACTATAAAAATTGCAAAGCCTTCAAATTTCAGAACAAAATCCACATCACCATGTTCACACCATTTTTTACTCTTGTAAGAGAAACATCACATTTAGTTTTATTAGGAAAGGCTGCACTCCTTCATATTGATGTAGAGATGTGCAGAGATGTGTTTTTTACAGATTTAATGTCTGACTCATAGTCCAGCTGCCACATGGAATGTGAGAAAGAGAGAGATAGTGTGTGTGTGTGTGTGTGTGTGTGTGTGTGTGTGTGTGTGTGTGTGTGTGTGTGTGTGTGTGTGCGTGTCTGTGTGTGTGTAGCATGGCTCTTTCCGGTACCCATGGGAGAATTATAACACGGGGGTTGACTGCAGGGGGAGAGGGAGGGCTGTGTTTATAAGGCATTGAGAAATGGTGTGAAATGAAACGGCTATTGATTGAGCTTGATGGTGGATCCAGGTCTCTGAATCACATTAACGAGGGACGCAGCAGCCTGTGTTGGCAAATGAGTAGCAGGGAAAGGAGCTTGCAGTTACAGAGAAAACACACACACACACACACACACACACACACACACACACACACACACACACACACACACACACACACACACACACACACACACACACACACACACACTATTTAAGATGTTAAACTAAGAAAAAATAAAAAGGTTATGTATTAGACTATGGACACATTGCGAAGGCAAGGTGCTGAGTCCTGATTTAAGTTCATCATTTTGATTGTCCTGTATTCAATACTAGCCTGAATAGTAAATTGAGCTGCATGCACAAAAGCATTCCTGTCACAATGAAATTATGGTGGCCCACTTATGACAAGTAAAATTAAAACGATGTAAATAAAATATATTCACACAGCAGGTAAAAGTGGCCAACATCCACTTTCAAAGATTCTGTTTAGCTGGATATTATGAACAGCAAATTTCTAATTAAGTCCCAGACTTTTTTATTTCCTTTTTTGTCTCACTGTCATTCGTGACACTGAAATCCGATTCAGATCTGATGTGAGTTCAGAATTTGTGTGACTTTCTCACCACTCCTTCTCAGTGACAATTGTATACTGGTGGGAAATTGCATCGTGGTGATCAGTGTTATCAAGCGCATGTGACCTGTTCAGACTAGTGCTGTATGTAGAGCAGATTAAAAAGGGAATGTGAACAAAAAAAAAAGAAAAAAGTATTGGATTAGAACTGTAAATTAAAATTGAACACTTTGTAAATGAATTTATTATTATTATTATGATTATTATTATGATTATTATTATTATTATTATTATTATTATTATTATTATTATTATTATTATTATTAAGAAGAAGAAGAAGATTCAAAATATCATAAGATTCTAGTAATGAGAAAGATTTCACTCTATGGCCTGTAGAGCTATGGCCTTCACAGGCATCAGAACTCAACTGAATCGAAAACCTTGAGCAGATTTAGGACCAACATAATAAACGATGCTCAGCACCACCATCATCATCCTCATTCCTCTAAGCACAGACACAGAATAGGAGGGAAGTCTTGTTTTACCTCATTTACAGACGGCAATACCACCTGTCTTTTCCGATACTGATAGAAACCACAAGTATCAGCTAATATACATATGCATACAAAATTATTTTCTTTAAAAAAAAATTTTTTAACTGATGCACTTCACATTTGTATTCAAACAACAATCATTTAGACTGCATAATAAACTATAAGATACTTTAATATGTCACTGCATAATAAACTATAAGATACTTTAATATTTGAATACATGTAAGGTATAAATATAATAAATAATAAATAATATATATAATATATTCCAAATGAAATATCATTCTGTTGACTGAGGATTCAATTAAAAAAAAGTATATCTGATTCACAGTGTTTTGCTTGTATTGGCCAAATACAGATACTGGGAATCTGATCGCTGGCATCTCAAGTGATTTTAAATTTCTCACAGCCCAGTTTTGTGGACATTCACAATTTATACAACAGTTTGTTCTGGTCCACTAGTTTGATTGGACAAGTGATGTTCCATCAGTGTTTATATTTAGACTGAGCTCACTGGGACGTTTCACTGTATACAGTATATGTATGACTCTGCTCGACTATACGTAAAATACCAACACTAGCGATATATTACAGTAGAGTTTGATGTTTTGGCGAATGATAAATTTTTTATGAACTTCTTCTCTAAAATATGAATGCTTGTCAAATGAAAATGAAAAGGAAGAAGGGAAGCCAATTACACCAGATTTACTTATTTTATTCATAACACATATGAACAAACTTACTTAAAGGCCAATTCACACCAAAAGCTTTTATGAAGAGATTTCGAGCTTCTGTTGTGCCCGAGACTTAAATCCATACCAGCTGTGAAACACAGCCTGAAAACACTTCCATCCTGTTCATCATACTGTGTGTTTACACACATGGAAATGAAACAGAAGCTCCACAGGAATCCATTCAAATTCATAAAGAAAAATTATATTACTCTAATAACATAAATCATTTATTTACATACTTGTCAGGAGTATCGATGCTGTTAGGATACACATAACATTGTTGTTCAAATTTGCACTTTATATGAGACAATCTCTCTTCTTATATCTTATATCTCTCTTCTGAGAATTTGAGAATTTGCGTTATGTTGGATTTTTGCCTCTTTAATTCATAGCTCATGACTTTGATGTATTACACTGAAAGCCACTTAAAAAAAAATCTTAGAAGTAATTAAAAAATCCAACTCTAGACGGTACATACATTTTTGTGGAAAACAAAAGGGTGAAATAGTTTTGTAGCTGTTGTGAAACAGATTCTTTACAAGGCCCCTGAGCATGGAATTGAATTGAGTCAGGAAGAGATTGCGACTTGCAGAGAATCCCATCTTTCAAACTGTTAAAAATGAGTTGTTTGTATTGCAATCAGACATAATTAGCACATCTTATACGCAAAGCCATATATACCAAAAATGTGAAAACAAACCATTAAATATAGCTCATATACCTTTTTTAAATTGTAGATTTTACTGTTGGCATTTAAAGTAAAAACATATCCAAGCTGCCGGGTTTATTACACTGTCACTAAAATATTAACGTCAAATCTAGTGACGAAAAAAGAAAATCTCTTTTCTGAAAGTCCTGTCAGTCAGCTGGTTATTGCTACCACTGAAAAGCGATATAAAATCTGTAAGTGAAATCTAATCATATGTCATTAAGGAAATGTTATTGCACTGCACCGCGCACCCTCGGATCTTTAAAGGGAATGAGAGGAGCTGTTTTGAGAGGAGAGATTTGTTTGGATATTATAGCAGCACGACTTCACTGACGGCACCACGCCTCAATAATAATGTATTCATTCAAACCCAATCCTTTTTTTCCCTCACACTCTGTGCCATGTTTCTGACTATGCCTATGGTCATGAAAACACCAACACAAATAAAATGGTGAGCTCCGTTGGTTCCAGCATAGAATAGACACACTCAAATTCCATCTAACAACCACACCACACAACACCACAACACAACACACCACAACACACACCTCATTGGTCCCTAGACACTGTCTGAGCTAATGGTATTCTCTCGCCTCTATCTATCACCTCCTTCACACACACAGACACACTCACACACCCTCTCCTGTGCTCTCTCTCTCTCTCTCTCTCTCTCTCTCTCTCTCTCTGTGTATATATATATATATATATATATATATATATATATATATATATATATATATATATATATATATATATATATATATATATATACGTGTGTGTGTGTGTGATTTGGGGATTAGGCAGGGGGGAAGCTTGTGGTCCAGTGGTTGCTTCAGGCACATCTATTGGTGTCACGTCAGCGATAACCTGGTTGCCCTGCTGTCAGGTCTCTGAACAGTAGAGTCAGAGTATACGAACAGTGCTGCCTACCTGCTCCTGCATACAACTCCAACACAACAAAACACTTACCAACAACAACATGGCACAACGAAACAAGCCTCACGTGCCAAACTCCTGACAAACGAGCGGCTTGATTGCATATATACACATCAAACACACACTCCAGGACATGAGAGAAGGTCTTAGTTTCGCATGGGAAATTTATGCAGATTATATTTCCTCTATGACTTAGAGTGGTCAAGGTAAAGGGTGTTGAAAAGGAAGCAAGGGCACTTTGCTTTTGTCGAGAGCGATCATGCACTCCAAGAAATTGTCCTCTCTTGTGAAGCTTTACAGCACCAGGAGTCTACAACAAGAAGCACTGTGTATTAAATACAACCTGGTAAAAGCCTCATAAAAAAGATGATGTGCATGGGATTATTGGTGACAGTCAAGCAAAATTAAAAGTGTATCTCTACTTATAAAGAATCTTATTTGTGATATTTATTCCCATGCTTTTATGAAGGTTTAGTACTTGATTTCATTCTTCTTATTATCATCCAATTAATA
This sequence comes from Tachysurus fulvidraco, assembly GCF_022655615.1. Taxonomy (NCBI): domain Eukaryota; kingdom Metazoa; phylum Chordata; class Actinopteri; order Siluriformes; family Bagridae; genus Tachysurus; species Tachysurus fulvidraco. Next base: position 13,184,783 of record NC_062529.1, read on the forward strand.
TTCGTATGTATGTATGATAGCATAGCTTCCTACACTGACTGAAATCGTTCGTATTAGCATTCACATTCTGGTGTGCCATTTTTCCAAAGGTACTCAGTCAGTGACAGATATCTGGTTTTGGTGGCTTTTGTTTATTTGTTTACTCATTTTTAAGGTGTTTAGGTCTGTAAAGGATATCAATTCAGTCTGTATTCAGAGCCATAAATAAGCGTTCTTCACACTTGCTCTTGTCTGTCATCAGTGATAGATGTGCATGTGTGCTGATCCATCACCAGCGTATCCCTCTCACTCCATCTCCGCATCAGAACCTGCTGCCTTCCTTAACCTTCTCATCTTCCAGCCTACACCCAGGCAGACTAAAGTATCGGACAGCTCATTTAGCATATGTGCAATTCATATTCATTTAGAGCACCTAGGAGAATGTTTAAAGCTTTTGGGATCAAGTCACATCATTTTTCTCTGCATCCAGCAGGTTATAACTAGTGCTATAATACATTTCTCAAGATACATTAATTCAAAAAGAGTTGATTATACACTGAAAGCAGTAATAAAATGTAACTTACAGGACTGTACTAATGGAATCAGTGTTGAGTGTTGGTCTCTAAGAGAAGACAAGAGATATGTTTAGAGATTAGATCTTTTTCTGATTTTGGTTTAAAATAATTAACATTTTTAAGCTTAATATAACGTGTTCTTAGATATAAGATGAAAGCTAAATAAAAGATAAATGATGTATCATTTATGTATTATTGAGCCCTGCCGTGTTACTAAATGACTTTACAAAACAATTTCAATCAAAAACCAACACACAACAAAATACAACAAGTCTTTTAGAAATCATACAATTGCTCATATCCACTCAATAAAGCCCCAGATTTCCACAAACCAGGCAAAGATAGGTACAAAAACCCTAACATTAACTGCCCTCTGCATACATGAACTCACACATAACCAAGATTGGCTAATGTTGCTGTGATTGACAGGAGAAAGAAAATAGGCCATCCCTCCCACAGATGGCTGTAGTATCCTGAGTATATAGAGGCAATGCTCTTGGGAGCCCTTTTTTTTTTTTTTTCTATTTGAGATTTTTATTTGAAGCAGTTACTGCTGAGTAAACAGGATAAAGAGAAGGCCTCTGATTGGTCTTCTGCCATTTCATTCAAATGACCAATTTTAATGAAAAGTAAGAGATTGTGAGAGTAACCACAGCATCCACTCCATCCACAGCTACAGAGGAAGCGTGTCATCCTAAAATGATGGCAAAGAGCCTTGTTTATGTAAAAAATTCCAGTTTAATGCTAGTTAACACTTATATAGATATAGAGACTTAATGTTCTGCATACATAAGCCTAAATGTACAGACATACATGCAGACAGAGTGATTTCTAGGCAGGTAGAAATTATTCATTATACCTGCCAGTACATATTCTGATGTACAGGAGTGAAGGCTGGTAGAGCGGCATGCAGAACACTAGTGAACATGGATATTGTCAGAGAGACAGGCACAGACAAAGAGACATCTTCTCTAGACATAGGCAGAGGGAAAGATAGAGCGATGCTCAGATAGCCAGTGGCAGCTCCAGGCTCTCTCGGCAGGACCAGTCAGATCAGACCAGCCGGTAATGGTGTGAAACAGGGCTGGGGGAGATGTGAGGAGATGAGAATGGAAGGGGAAGATGGCCCTAGGCGCCTCACTGCAGGCCGCCTCATGGGATCTCTCTCCCTGCACACCCTCTACCCCCGCCTCACATCTTCAACCACAGAGCAACCCCCCCACCTCTCCTCTAGGAGCCGGGATAATGCTCTCTACACTTTGATTACACTTAGCAAGTGGAGAGCCCTCTGTTGGGTATTATCAAAACCAATCAACATGAAAGTTTGCGCTGCGGCAGTGGCACCCACTGAGAGGGAGCAAGGAGGTGTGTGTGTGTGTGTGTCTGTGTGTGTGTGAGGATTTGGGAAAGCAGGGGAAAAGGGAGTGTAGTAGTTGAAATAGAGACATCAGAATAAATGGACAGGCGCTCGGGGGAAGCACACATGCCCGAGAGTTATGGGACGCACGTCTGATGGATCCTTTGAGCCAGGAAGGAAGGTACACTATTGTATCACTCTTTAGAAAGACAGAAAGGGAGAGAAGAGAGTAAAATAGTTTCTCCCTTGCTGAATGGAGTGGGCTTCGGAGGTCATTTTCTGGAGGGCACATCTGTGGGAGAAATGTCTTCAGTTTTATAATGTCATTTGAATATTAGTTTATGCCACGGATGATGTATTAGAGGGACGTCTGTCATTTGTTAATAATTCAGCAAGCCACAGATAGCAGGGTTGACTCAGACAAATACGCAGAGAAGGAGAATAGAGGCTCCAATGCACAGAGGCACGCCGCTTTATGAATAATGTGTGTTTGAGGTCTGGGAGTGTGTGAAGGATCTTTAGAGGTTGTGTGAAGCCAGTGTGTCAAGAGATTATGTGCATTTTCAGCAATTGCACAAAGGCCCCTAATGTGACTTATGAGCATTTGTTTCAAGAGTGCAGATGAATCGAGATGAAAGGAGACAGTGCTGCCGGTGGGGTGTGTGTTTATGTGTGTGTGTGTGTGTGTGTGTGTGTGTGTGTGTGTGTGTGAGAGAGAGAGAGAGAGAGAGAGAGAGAGAGAGAGAGAGAGAGAGAGAGAGAGAGAGAGAGAAGGAAACAGAATCTCTGACAATGGTATGAGGGACTATTTGAGTTAAAGAGAAAATATCTCAGATTATATTTTGTGCCAGTTTGGGTATGTGCATGTGTGAATGAGAGACATAGGGAGTGTGAAGGCATGAGGAAATGTGTGAGATATAAACTGTGTGTGAGGATATTTCTCTGCATGGAGATATCATGCTGTGTGTGTTTCTGTTTGTGTGTGTGTGTGTGTGTGTGTGTGTGTGTGTGTGTGTGTGTGTGTGTGTGTGTGTGTGTGTGTGTGTGTGTGTGCAGAGCTTCAAGCTGAACGTGGACAGTCACTGCGCTCTGAAAGACAGTCTACTGGAGGAGGGGAAGCAACTGCTGGAACTCATCACCTGCCACAAATCAGGTAGTGCACCGGCAAGCTGCACATTTATTATTAATGTTTATATTAACATACTGACCTTCAGAATTTATAAATCCTCAAATAAGCGCTTCTCAGCCATCGCCACTACGGCACGCTTGCTTTTTCACATCCACTCTGAGTGCGTCTGGCTGAATTGAGTTGTGGGATAAAGCAGCGTGTGGAATGTGAACAGACGCAATAGTGCACTGTATGAAGAGAGCTGGAATTAAGAACAGCGGGGACCAAAGTCAAAGGCCACCTACTAGACCTGCTCTCACTGCCCCCCCCCCCCCCATCTGAGTCTTGCTTTCTCTTCATCTTTCTTTCTTTCTTTCTTTCTTTCTTTCTTTCTTTCTTTCTTTCTTTCTTTCTTTCTTTCTTTCTTTCTTTCTTTCTTTCTTTCTCTATGATTATCTTCCTGAATCCTCTGGCAGAGTGCTGTGCAAATGTGCAAATCCACTAAGCTGACCTCCCTGTCAGCTGGTTAAGCCAGACACTATTAAATATGCAGATGACTGCCCGGAGCTGGACTGTTCTTACCGTGACCATCAGACCATGCCCCTCAAACCAAGCTCCCTCATACCAATCTCTTACACACACACACACACACACACACACACACACACACACACACACACACACACACACACACACACACACACACACACACACACACCTATAGATCTAATCTCCTTTGGCTTGGAGCATCCTCTCAGTGTATGTATTAGACATTGCCATTATACGTAAATCTCTTCCCAACACTCCACCCCGGCCCCTAATACCTGGTTTCCTAGCAACTCAGCAAATCCAAGCTTTCGGCAGGTGCGAGAGGTGGCATGGTGCTACACTCAATAGACAAAAACTCCTCATGCACACAGAGCATTGCGGCACTCCTGCCCCTCATGTGTGTGTTTTTAATTACCTGGAGCAGGATTTGGAGTGAGCAGACTGTGGCAATGGCTGGAGTTGTGTCTCTAGAAATGACTCTGCGTGCATAGGAATTAATGCAGAATTCATGCTCTTCTAATAGCTAAGACTAAAATAGTTGATGAGACCTCCAGGTAAAACTAAAAAACACAGTTACGTTAATTGAACAAAAAAAAAATCTGTGAAGTAAGAGATTAAGAAGATGGAGTGTGTGTGCTTGTCTGTTAAACCAAAAGCCCAAGTTCAACTCTAAAGCAATATTCATAACAAAGACTGACAAATCTGAAGCAAAAATCAAACTTAAACACAAGAAGCACACACAAACATTCTCCCTGGATAAAAAAGAAATTAAGAAGCTACTATTAAGGCATAGTGTTACAGACATTCATCACAAACAAAGGAAACATGAAACAAAACATAAGGCGCATATGAGGACCAAATAACAACTTAAACACAAAATAAAGAGAAGAGTGGGAGCCATGATGCAATAATTCTTACAATTATTACTACAATTCAATTAAAAACTACAATCAAATGAAAACTAGAAATATTGCTTTTAAACTGGTTGAAGGAAAATAAAAAACAGATTCATTTCCATTTTCAGAAACCTACACAATGTGCAGTGTGTTTTCATGCATTCATCCACAAAATGAACTGAAAATATTTAGCAATAAAAAAAGATTGATTGGCACTGATGCCCTCTACGAAGTGGCTAAAAAGAAAAAGCCTCACTATTTCCCTGCTTCTGATTAGTTCCTCCAAAGAGAGACATTAAAATTGACATTAAACTATCAAACTACCATTTTTTGACTACATCACACCACTCCTTATATGATGGAGATGCTGATGGTAGTGATTAGACTAATGTTTGGAGTATTATTAGTGGTGATGTGGTCGCACTTGCTGTGGTGGAGATGAGGGAATGTGTGTAGGGGTGGTGCTTAAATGGGAGGCATGATGAATGGAGGAATCACAGCACATTAAAGACTCGTTAAAGGCGACTAGTGGGAGACGTGTGTGTGGGGGACTTGCTGGACCTCTGCACTGCTGAGCAGGGATTCACCACACTGGCTAATACTTTATGTATTTTCATAGAAACAATGTGCGCTTATTTTCTTTTTCTTTGTAGTTTGGTTTTGTGTAAATGTATGTTTAAGTGCATTCGGCTGGAGAAAGCAGCAACGGCAAACTAATAAAACATGTGGTACTCTGTGGATGAATGCATTCTGTTCTCTGGAAATGAGCTTGCGTGTGTATGAATGGGAATATAATGTGTGCGTGTTTGTGTGTATGTGTGTGTACATGCAGGCTTCCGGGACATGCTCCAGATGATTGCTCACCAGTGGCAGGAGCTTCAGAGGCAGATCCGCCGGCAGCACGGTTGGATGCTGCGCACACTGGACACCATCAAAGCCCAGATCTTGACCACTAACTCAGACGGGGACTCTAAAAACACAGAGGACCTCGATCTCCATGCCAGCTCGGAGGTATAGTCTATTAACCCAGCTAGACTGCCCAATCTCAGACCCATTTCCTACAATACATCACTCTTTGGCTCCTTTCTTCTCCCCCTCTTCCAATCCCACTCCACTCCTTTTGGCTAGCCCGCGGCTATCCACTGCTCAGTCAGCAAAATAAACAAACACAGGGCCAGGCCGGGCAGGGAAGGGCTGGCTATTAGCATAGGAAAAGGCTAAAGGATAGGGCCTAGCAGTTTAGCGTTTAACTCAGAGACGAATACAGAGGCGTGTCTATGATTCTGAATTTCTGTTTATAAATACATCATATAAAAACATCTTGCAAGAATAATTTTTGAGGGCCTTTTGCCTCTCGCACATGCAAACACACAATTAAGCCAGACCATGTGCGAAACTCAATTTATACCTTGCACTTAATGTGTAATTGCAGAGGTAGTCATTGTAGGTACCAATTTCTCTTTGTTTAATTGTCAATTGTGATTAGGTAATTGCACTCCAATTAGATGTTGCGCTTTACGACGAGGCCCTGGGTGCAGTGGCGGGGAGCGAGAGATCTCTGGGCTTGTGTGTGGAGGACGCAACAGTGCTGCTCTTTCCCTCAGGAAGATGAGTTGCACTAGAGAGCAATATACACACACATCGTCTCTCTCTCTCTCCCCCATAATCTCGCTCGCCTCATACGCAGCTAGTATCTAACTCCCCTGTCTGCTTTTCCCTTCTCCCCTTTTCTCGTTTCTTTACACCATCCTCTCTTTTGTGGGAGGCATAACTAAGCGAGGTGCTTTTTAAATTGTTTTGTTGCAATTAGAAGTCACCACAATCAGTGTGATCAGTCAGCGTTGACAGCCATTAGCCACTTGGTTATAGCGAATTAACCGAGAGAGAGGAGCAAGTGATTCATTATCTCAGAGCTGTTAATGATGATCAGATGCATCGCCTAATTAGAGGCAGGCCGGAGGAGTGGGAGGAAGGTCACCCAAGGAGCCACAAACCCCATCGTATTGGAATAGGGCTGTGTTTAGGACAAGGCTGGGGTAAATGTGTGCAGGAGGGGTTTGATTTAGTTTAAGCCCATTGGTAATGTGTGTTGGCATCCTGACACTCATCTCAGCATGTCTTCCATGCCAAAGCCATGGAAACCTGTTGTGTTTTAATTTAGAGCTCAATGTGGTGTGAAGGTTTGTCCTTTATCCCATCCCAAACTGCACCTAATTTTCATCCATTGGTAGAAAACTGACCTTTATAAAACATCTCCTCTAAATATATGGATTACGTGTCTGTGTCTACTAAAATATTCACATCAAGGTCTGTCTGCATGCATTGTCTTGAGTTAGTAGCATATTGCAGGTTTGTATATGCACCCAGAGGTCACGTTTATTTTGATGAGAATCCTCAATAGGAAATGTCTTAATTGCGCATCTCAAACCTTTTTTATGGCCCATTGAGCCATGTTGATGGTGGTATAGGGAATTCTTAGTGCTCATTTGGGTCCACATTCTCTGACTAAACAATATTTGGATAGTGCTGTCAAGGCGGTCTTTTTGACAACGAGCCTCCCCCCCACCTCAGCATTAATTTCTAATGCTGCACTACAACAGGTGCTGCTTGAGGTTATTAATTTGCTTTGGTTAAAAAACGGCACACCGATGAGCAATGCTCGCTGTCATAGATATAATATACGCGCTGCCCAGACATGAAGCCTTTCCCCAGAACACCATTAAGGTGTGTTCAAAGCAGGGCGCATCTCTCCTGACAGCAATTACACGTTGTTATTATTGCTCCAAACATATGCTCTGATCCACATTTTGGTGTTATAGAATTATTTTCTGAGAGACCTTAAAATCCAATCAAGGCCTGGATGCAAGTCAAATGGTAACTGCTGAAAGTGTACAGTAGATGGAGAGAGAAAGAAGGAAGTAAACAAGCAAGAAAGATCAGATTATCTATTAATAGTGCTATACAACTGAATTAAAAGAATTAATTTCTGTTACTTTGGCATTATTGTTACACAAAGCCTTTGAATTCAACCCAGAAAGAGACAGCACAATAAAGTGGAGACAAGATCAATAAGAAACATCATGGAGCGTTAGCACTTATGTGAGTCTCAGTAATGCTATTCTTAGATTAAAAAAAAAACACACACACACAAAAAAACATGATTGCGATATAAACAGAGCTGCCCAAATCCCCTAGTCTCATCTTTATGTAGTCTCACTTATTGCCATGGTAATGCATCTCAGTAGCATGTAGAGAACCATCCCTTGCTTTAGGTAAATGTCAAGACATATCTGAGCACAGTGAGATGACCTACATGTGTCCAGGGATTTTGGTGAGGTTGGAATCCCTTAGATTACTAACAGCGACTGAATATGGCATCCAGCTCTGAGTTAATGCCTTGATGTGCTGTTTTTATGTGAAAGATTTTAATTAATCATCTAGACCTCTGGCACTATCGCTCTGAAGTTTGATGCTCATAAACACAACACACAATCCATACCTTTTGTGGTTATGTGCCCCTACTTTTGTCAGGCTGAGAGGTGGAATAGAATCATAAATATACCACTTTCAACCATCCCCAGTTCCGATTAAACTGCGTTTTTTTTTTTTTTTTTTACACTGGCCAGACTAATCCTGTAACCAGCTTGTCAGAAATACCCCCGGGTCAACAACCTCGTCATAACATGCCAACATTTTCTGTGATATTTACATACATAATTTGTAGCCAGGCGTTTCCTGATGCAGCCCTGCCCTGTTGGTTTATCAGAGCGTTAGGGACCTCCATGGCTCATCTGAGACCTTGTGCTTTGCTTAAAGCGCTGTACGTATCAGTGTTGCAAGCTAGGTTCCTGCCAGGTGTCTGTGGCATATTCCGCTACCGTCATATGGATGTGTATATGTAAAAAGCAAGCAGGCCGCTTATCAGAGGCTGCTTGGAGACAGCTTGTCTGCCCCAGGGCTGCCATTTCACCCCTTTCTCTCTTTCTCTCTCTCTCTGGCTGAGTCTTTAACAGTAGGAGGGAAGGAGGGGCTGCAGGCACCTCAGCCATCACCGTGCTACTTGCTGGCATATGTTAACAGCCGCCGTGTCACAGCACACAGGCCCATCATGCATATGGAAACAGTCTTAGGTATATCAAAGTCACCATGCTTTAAAAGTGACCTGGGGTTATTGCTTGTGAAAATGAAATTACACGAGGTGGCACTTAAACTCTGGCAGAGCAACGCGCCTGCACCTCACCCCAGTTTATAGGTACTCTTCATTTTCATGGTCAGGGATGCTCTAAATCTAACATTAGTGCTAACTTTGAGAATTCAAATTGAACATTTTAGACTTTGATGAATATTTAGGTGCAGGTTTGCAGAGTTATAATTTCGACATGGGGTCGGAATTGGATCAGGAGTTTTGCACATTTTTCTCATTTTTCTTTTAGTTTGGAATGTTGTCCTTAAAACGAGGCATGTTTACGTGCTACGGCAAGGAAATAAAACATCCCTGAAACATGTGTAAGCGTGTCACTGAGCAAAGCATACTGTATAAGCACATCTGTGCATGGTTTTTAAAATGAGAGAACTTGTTTAACAGTAGTTTGGGCTAAAACACATTCGTCTACATGCACTGAAAAATGTTTATTGGGCCCTAAGTGAAAAATGAAATACAATCAACGATCCAAATAGGTAGTAATTTGTTTCTGTTCTCTTTGCATGTATTAGCATGCAAAGGCACTCCAGCTGTAATTTATAAAGTGATTTAATATTGACATACCTCTCTAAGTGTTTTTTGCCGATGGCAGTTTGACAATTGGAATGAATGTTTTATGAAAAAGTTAATAGTGCCTAGTTTTGCCGACAGTTTCAAATGTTTAATCACACAAAGGATATGAATTAATATGCAGGTAAGTTTGAACTTAGGTTATTTTTTTCTTTTCACATTAGATGCATGAGTGCAGTGTTTTGAAACGAATATTTTAGTGCGTGCAATATGGACTGTGCAACATCAACAAAAACTATATTTCTCATAAAACTCCCCCTGTTTTTGGTTCAGATGTGATATCTGTTTTTTTTTTTTAAGTTTTTTTAGTGTTCTAATTTTACAGAATTCTATTGCTTTTTATTTTTTTATTATTTTTTTAATGAATACATACATTTCTACATTTACAGAAAGCTTGCTTGCTTTTGAATTTTGAATTTTTTATCCCTTGGGTTGATACGATGCTTGCACAAGTCAAGAATATAAACCAGATGTTCATTTTTATTCCTATTTTGTCTATTGCAATTGGCATTCAGAACAAAGATGATCTAACTCGCTTGCAAACAAAGCAACAATGCACACTTTAGGCAGTGATTATTAGAATCAGAGCACCTTTCTGAAAAGGTTCGGCGCAATAGGAAACTATTTTGATTTTGATTTCCTTTGTGGTTATCAGGTTTTACACATGCAACGCCTGCAATGTTTAATGACTGCAGTCCAAATTTGATAAAGACTAATCTGATAACCCTGCTGTGATACTGAGGTGTAGTGCTATTGGGAGTGTTTGACTTTCTCGCTGCCAAAGAAAAATAGCTCACTGTAATTATGCTAACACAAGAGTTAGACTATCTTTAAAAAGCCAGACAAGTCAAACGTTTTCACACTTTTATGCTTATCATTGTTTCAGCGTCTGCTCTTGTCAAACAGTTTTATTTAATAATTAAGATAAGATCAAATACATGTAACATCTTCTTAATGTTAATATACCAAAGCCATACGATTTACAGGAGATTCTAATTTTGGAGTCTTGTCCTATTTATGTCCCAGGAAGATTAACGTCCTGAAGTGAAGGAACTAAAACTTTGTGTGTGTGTGTGTGTGTGTGTGTGTGTGTGTGTGTGTGTGTGTGTGTGAGAGAGAGAGACATAGAGAGAGAAAGAGAGAGAGAGAGAGAGAGAGAGAGAGAGAGAGAGAGAGAGATTCTGCCCTGTGATAAGTTCGTCCCCTCCTGTGACCCTGTGAAGGATAACTGGTACAGAAATTGGCCTGATGACTCATATAACTCATGACTAAACCATTTAAAAAAAATTAATTTTAATACATGACCCTATGTATATTTGAAGGAAAATATTTACAGTGCTTTATTAAAGTTATGTACAAATATACACCCACTTATCCACTTTAATAGGAACTCTACTACACTTGTGTTTTTGTCTTGACTTCTTGTTATTATCTAATCTGCTCATGTGTCTCATGAGTCAACATTTTGAGATGCTTTTCTGCTCAGCCTGGTTGTAAGTAGTCTGTCAGTTACCTCAGCACAAACCAATGCTGCCAGCTGACTGGCTGACTGAATAATAGCATGATTGAGCAGGTGAAAAGGTGTTCCTAATAAAGTGGTCAGTGAGTATAAGTTAATTTGTGACACAAAATTTTCCCTTGGTGTAAATGTTAAATAAAAAAACTTAAATAATTTAGCATGTACTGAATCATGTACTGAATGTTGCCAGCTAAAGCATTTTTCAGTTTTTAAGCCATGTGTAATGTTCGGAAAGAGAATCTGAACTGACATGTACAGTTTATTTTGGACAGTTTCAGCTGTCATCTGTCCTAAAAATGCTTAAAACCCACAGTTAAACGTGTATGTATGTATAAGCAGTGCTACCTGTAGTCTTAATCATGTTATAATGTACTAGTGACAAGGTGTCAAATTTTTCAGCTTAAGCCCAGGTTTAGATCTGTGTTGATATTAATGGCAGCAATTTTAGTTATTTTATTAAATCCCTCATATTTTGACTTAGTTGGTGATGCAGGTCATTGACATGTTTGTTCATTTGCTAATAGCAGCAGCACTAAGGCACTTGGGAAGGCTGTTGTTGGTTATTGGGTCGTCTAGTGAGCGTGTGATTGGGATCTGCAGGCTGTGACTGCGAGGCGCAAACATCAATATCTGCATAGCTCTCTCTCTCTCTCTCTCTCTCTCTCTCTCTCTCTTCTCTCTCTCTCTCTTTCTCTCTCTCTCTCTCTCTCTCTCTCTCTCTCTCTCTCTCTCTCTCTCTCTAAGCACTTAGCCTTCAGTCAGCGTAGAATAATTGTCAATGAATATTTAACAAGCCTTCAGCAGGAAAGAGAGCCATCTGAAAGGAATTGGCGGTATATTATTAATACCGGAGGTGTTAGAGATACACTATAGTCAGTGGACCAAAGTGCACAGTGGATTAGCAATTGAGCACGATGCAGTTGTGAATAAACTCATTTCACTACCCAGACCACCATCTGCCTGTTTACGGCGGGGGAAAAGGTTGGCTAGGAAATGCAACCGTTCGGCACTCGCACTTTAGTCAAAGCCAGTGCTAAAAGTTTCTCCAAGGTTCTCCTAAGCTGAAGCTTCTGCTCAGCGTGTTGTGGCTGGTTCTTTGTTCTTCATATTCAGCCTGTTTTTTTGCCCCTATCTGTAATGCTTATGGCCAATCTGCTAAACATAAAAGTGTCATCCATGTTATGAAATATGAGCAGTGGAATTACCGTATCACGGCTGCTGATTTAAGATTGCCTTTCAGGTGAGACGCGGAGAAACGCATCCCATCACACCTCCTCTGAGATCTCTCCCACTGCCAGAGGAGCCTTCTGTTCCTCGCTCTCTCTCTCTCTCTCTCTCTCTCTCTCTCTCTCTCTCTCTCTCTCTCTCTCTCTCACTCTCACGCTCTCTCTTTCTCGTTCTCCTTCTCTCCTGTCTTGAAGTGATATAAAATTATAATGTCTGCCCTCTGGATCTCTTCTTCCTGAAATCTGGCCAAAGCGCTGAAGCTGCATGCGCTAGCTGCCATGCATGAGAAGCAAAACAGGAGGATGGAAAAGAGGCTGAAGGGGGAGAAATATAAAACCCACTCATGAAATATATTCCAAAGCACTCAGGGTAGATAGAGAAGTGACATACTTCTCTTCTTTGGCTGTATGTGCAACTCACAGGTGCAGCGTACCACTGCAAAGAAAAAAATATCTTGCCCTGTGCATTGAGTTCTTTGATAAACGCAATTATTTCTCTTAGTCTTCCATGGCCAACAGGGACAGATGCTGCAAGCAGTAAAAGATTATACTAGGTAGAATCATGGCCGGTGCTTAGAACAGACTCTGTTTTTTTGGCTCATTTTGGATGATGTCAGTGTAAAAGCAGGCTGGCGTAGCTGAAGCAAAGGAGATTCTGATGCATCCTTTAAATAGGCACAGAGTGTCAGACGTCGGCTGAAACGAAGCGCCTTATCTCAAGGTGCGCTGCATCCGTCGCGTGTCCTTGAATGGGAACAGTTTATGAGGAGGACTGACGGATAGCCGACATGATTGAGAATTGTGTGTTGGGGAA